>NW_015151904.1:22752-35541 GCF_000732505.1 Cyprinodon variegatus
GATGCAATCAGCTGGTTTTCCTTAGATAGAAAACTTTGAATCAATCTGACTGGATGATCTGGTGAACTGGAAAGTGACCTGAGATGACATGATGTGAATTGGAGCTATAGAAATAAACTGAATAGAATTTAATTTATATGTTCCTTTTAAGAATCTTAAAATATTTTTCTGTGAGCCTGCTTAAAGGAACAGAATACAGTTTAGGCCCTGCTAGTGTTGACTGTGTAAGGTGGTGTGAGATTCACACCTATAGCCCAATAATTCAAAGACAAAAGACATGGTCCAAGTCCAAGTGTACAATGAACTCACAATCAGGGGACTAGTAATTGAACAAGTTAAATCTGTTAAATATCTTGGGACCATCATTGTCTCTACTTTAAATCTTAATTGAAATTGTGAAGTTGTGAGCAGGAAGGTAGCCTGATAAACCAGACTAAAGAGGAGATGAAACGTGTAATTTAGTCTGGCCCCGATGAATGAGACATCGGAAGATTGCTGATGAGAACAAGCCGTTGTTTTTCAAACCATGTCTGTGCCTATTGGCCAACGCTCTGACCAATGAGCGCAACTGACTCTGAATCTGATGGGGGAGTGTAAACATCAGCTTGTGGGTAAAACGGCGAATACGTCCTTCTTAATAGTGAATGAGCGTAGAGCCTCTGCTCAAGTTTCATCGAAAACCCCAAGTCTAATCCTTCAAAGTTTAATCCTTCCAAGTTTAATCCTTCCAGAACTGATTCTAAAGCTGAGTCAAAATTCGAAATCAGAGCCAGCGGTCGTTCACACACGGCTATGCTGAGAGAGGGCCGCTGCAGACGGGCTGCGGTTAGTCCTGGCTGCCGTTAGCCTCGGCGCTCTGCTGGTTTTTCTCAACTTCGGAAATAGTTTTTTTGATTACGCATTAAGTAAATGGAGCATATAGTTACGCTTTAAAGTATAATATTCGCGCCTCATCCATCCATCCATACATTTTCTTTACACGCTTGTCCGAGTGGGGTCGCGAGGGGTGCTGGTGCCTATCTCCAGCAGTCAATGGGCGAGAGGTGGGGTACACCCTGGACAGATCGCCAGTCTATCGCAGGGCAATTCGTGCCTCAAATTATCTTAAAACATTTACAACTTTTATTGAACAACAGCAGCTGCTGCATTGAAAGCTGCTACTGCCGCAGTGCATGTTTAATTTGCGCTTTCTTCAGCGTTGCGCAGCTTTGTCGTCACGCCCTCAAAACCCTGTCCGCTTTGACAGACATTCAAAACACATCTCTGCGTTGGGATTGGCCTGCCAGATTTAGGGCCTGGGGCATTGATTGAGGCTAGACCTACTTGCAGGCAGAAATTATTACGGCTGCTGGTGGGCGGGGCTAGTTTACTAGGCTAGCAGGAAGGTACACCAGTGTTTATTCCGTCTGCACAATTGATAGAACTTTCTTGCTGTTGTTGTGCTACAGTGGAATCCGCCTGTAATGATCACGTTGGTCCAGAGCCAATGTGAACACTATAACCGGTTGATTACTATATCCAAATTTACCGTTATTTCCCTTATTTTTTATGCAGAATATCATCTAAGTGCCATTTGTGTCTTTTTAATGAGAAAAATGAAGTAAACCAGATAGCTTCCGCATTTACTGAATGTTATTACAGTACAATGCCATTTTAATTATAGTATACTGCGCTGTGCGTAAACATAACTCTGGTAGCCTGGTGCATTTTTTTTAACAAGTCTGAAGTTTGAAACAAATGGTTTCACAGAACAACAGTATAGAAGATAACTGCATAGGCTACAGAAAATTAAAGGCAGCTTAAGTCGGATCAAGAAATCACTTCACATATTTATCCATGGTTCCCTGGATCAGAGCGTAAAATGATGTAAAAGTCAAAGTTTTTGTAACCAACATGCCAGACCAGTCTTTAAAATGCAAACTGCATTCCTCATCTCAGCTCTGGAAGAGACAACCGTCTCCACATCTTCATCATCCTCCTCCTCTTTGCTGCGTGCAGCACTGGTACCTGCACCAAAGCGTTCCTGTAGCTCCGCGATGATGTCCTCATCCGTCACAGGCTCTGACACCGGCGTGCTTCCATCACTTTCAATCCACTTATTAATTAGTTTTTCACATCTTTACATTCATAAAATGACCAAAAATGAACAATATAAGCGGATTTCTTGTTTACTATAAATAAATTATTTAAACAGCATTTGTATAGAAATGAGTCTGTCCAAAACCTTTTGAACACTATAAGTGGTTGATTACTATATCTGTGACCACTATAAGCGGATTCCACTGTATTACTGATTAGTTTAAAACTTCTAACATGGTTTGGAAACCTGCCTCTAAAAGAAAGGAGCTCCCTGAACCAGAGGATCAGGTTTAGTCTGCGGATCATCTGGACCTGGGCTTAAAATCCTGAGACATGAGACCACTAGCTACTGGAACAGACCTGTATATTGGCACATTAGAGAGGATTTTTTATTATATAAGTTTTTTATTAAAAGGGTTTTTATTAACATTTCTCCGTGAGCCACTGGATGGATTTTGATGAGATTTTTTTGTTTGTTTTAATACCATAACGAAAGTGAGCTTAAGTGAAACAAAAGTAAGAAATGTATTTCTGAAATGTGAGGAGTAGAAGTAAAAAGTTTTCTAAAAATGAATCACTGCAGTACAGTACAGATAGCCAACATTTCTACTTGAGTTATTTAAAACTTCTGCATTCTACTGCAGGAAAAAAAAAACAAATCAGTAATTTAGTACTTCACCTAGTAAGCGCATAGATGCATAATAATTTATCTCTTTAAAAAATACAACTTTATCATTTGGTCATTCAGCGCTGATAACTTTAATCATTATTAAAATGGATTTGTTCATACATTCCTCATTAAGCTTAGACACGTTTACACACATTCCTGGACAAATTCAGATAGACAACACACTGCATACTTTATCTGCAACATTTTACATGAATATTAGGTTTAAATCCACCCAGTTTTCTACCATCCATCTGTTAGTTATTAATACATCATTTAAATTTACCATGAAATTAAAAACAATACTCAAAGTAACGGATGACCATGTGGACAACATTTCATCCTATCCATCAATATCACATCTCATCATTTATAAACAACACAAAACAATCAATGCTTTTCACAAGAGACATCATATGTTGTCAATAAGACGCGTTCTCATAAAGTCCACTTTCTGCACAAAAATATAAGGCTGATTCACCGACACACCCAGCCTTATGCTCGTAAAGAAGAGAGCAAAGCAGAGATATTTCTGTTCAGCTATTCCTAACAGCAGTTTTCAGGTGGCATTCGTTTAGTCTAAGGTGTCAAAAGAAAGAAAGTCAAATCTCCATGCCGGAGAGATGGGCGGCTGCCTTGAACAGACAAATTAAAGCTAACAGAATCTACAGCCACCTCTTCTCAAACTGTTAGTTTCTGTGATCAAAGTATTCTTGTAGAGATTGCTTTCATTTAGACAGAAGTGGAAATTACATCTGCTGCTGGTCAAAAACAAGGAGAGAGTTTCATCTTGCGTTTTTTTTATTCTAACTTCAGACCGGGAGATAAGGCTTCTCTTTAGATCTTAATGTCCACAAATCATGACAGAAAAAGAATATTTTAGTACAAAGATTGATTTAAAAAAAGGAAAAGTAGGGGACCAGCCAAGGACCAGCCAGGGGCCCATCGACGAAAGTTGGGAAAATTTGAATGGCTTCTACTTTATTTAGACAATGTTGGGTTGGCAGATTCTCCATTTCTTTTGTTTAACATCTCTACAGCAAATGTCTGACTGTCGTATTTCCAGCCTGGCAGCGTAAACAGAGGTTCCATGACTGAACGTCCTCTATACAGTAATTGCTTTAACAAATGGACATGGCATCCACTAGCTTGTAAAAATGATTAACCACAACGTTTTTCCTTATTTCTTTTGATTATTTTAGGATGTGTTTGAGGTGCTGTCTTAAAATATAGCTGCACCTATAACTCAAATGTAGTCTAAAATGTCATTAGCTCATAAATTCATGCCGTCATCATCTGATCTTACCTTCTTCATGTATGTAAAAGTTTGCTTTTCTTTCAAGTCCGGGTGAGTTTTTACACATTAAATGTTAATATCTGGTTTAAACAGCAAATGTAATGTTTGGTAAAAAAAAATGGCACATTTCAGGGGTTTGATGGCGACATAGAATCATGATCCCTGGGAAAAAGAGTAAAGCGACAGAATAAAGCTTTTGGGGTGAATTGCAAGACACACCTGCCACAGGTCATCTAAAATGATAAGCACTGTTAAGGAAAGGTTTAATAAAGGTTTCTGATGCAAATTTAGCTTTTTTCTTTTTTTAAATGACACGTTGGATAAGATTTTCTCAGTCATGCCCTGTCCATGTTTATTTTTTCAGTCGGTACTCAGTCATTTACTTTGCCTGACTGCAGCAATCAATAATGCTTCATCTCAACACGCTAAAACAACAAACATCTGAGAGGAGACGCTCTGAGATGAAAAATTAGTTGGCAGCAAGACAAAAATTGTGAGGCACGATTCATTTGTTTTTACTCGTCTGTTGTCTGTGCTGCCACTTTGTGTAGTCAACATGTGAGTGAGCATGGCAGACAGACGGAGGGAAGGGGAAGGGAAGGAGGGATTGTTGGAGGGAGGGCTGCCATGTTGTCTGGTCTCATTTATTTTCTAACACACAACTAAATCACCTCGATGTGGGAAAATGGTTGTATATGGATGTCGTCACTGGGTGATGCTTCTGATTTCAACAGAGAGAGGCTGAATGATGTAGTTACTACGGCAACAAACCCATCATTGGTCTCACTACAAGAGCAGAGAGAGAGGGAAAGAATAGACAGCAAGAAGCAAGTGAATATTCAGAGGGAGGGGGGGAAGTAAAAGATAGTGAGAAGATGAGGAAGTGGAACAGTATAGGAAACTAAAAAATGAAGATACAAAGAGAGTTGTGGAGAAAAACGGTGTGACTCTGCAAGATAATAAGAATGAAACAAAAAACAGAAAACAGAAAGGCTGAAAGGTGCTGGAAACTGAGATAAAGAAGCTTCTGGCCTGTTTCTCCCTTTCTGTTCAGACAGGATAAACATGCTCATAAAGGCAGAAGAATATGCATTTATTTCTCACCATATATGCAAATAGATGACAGATAGAGGTCACAGTAAAATAGTTAACACAATGTACCATGATGGACGAGTACAGTAGCACAAGCTACAGGCCTTAAAATCTAACATTATTTCTGGAAGAAAAAAACACTTTGTTCCAAAATAAGAGCAACTAGTTGCATCAGGGTCAGTTTTAGTAACTGTATCTAAAATGTAGCAGATTTGTAGGTTAGAAGCATGGAAATAAATTCTTAAAATATTTTTTCTAGTTAGCTGTATTATGCTCTCCTGTGGGGGGGGGGAACTGGATTTCTCTCAATTGGATTAAATATCATGTGACGTTAAATGAGGCCTATGCTGAGTTTTTTACAATGTTCATAGATTTATTATCGGTGAGCTGATATTTAAATACAAGACTGTTTTTACACTGGAAAAAATCTAAATCTAGATAAGTCAGTTTTTCTTAAAATAGGTGCATTTGTTCTTAGATTGAGGAGGTAAAAGAGACATTTGGCCAATGGAATAAGACTATTTAGATTTAAAATAAGAAAACACAATTGCATTGTCTTATTTCAAGTCCATTTTATCTAAATATCTTATTTTAAGAGTAAAAATACTCATTCCATTTGCAAACCATCTCATTTACACACTCAGATTAAGGGTAAATGCACTTAATTTGAGAAATTTTTACTTATTTCTAGGTCGTTTTTCCAGTGTAAAATCTCAGTCCAAAAGAAAGACAGACACTGATTTTTAAAAAGTAAATGAAGAAAAAAAACCCGCAAAAAGGATCAAGCCAATGAAAGGAGAGAGTAATGAAGCGAGAAAACGGCAAAGGGAGTGAGAGACATATGGCGACTGGTGGTTTGCAGACTTTTCCGCCTGGTGGCCTTGAGCTGACAGCTCGCTTCGTCCCCATGAATAACACAGGAACACAACATGGAGGAACAGAAAGAAAAGGTAGAGACAATAGAATCAGGCAGGAGTGACAAAGTAACGCAGAAGCAAATGGATGAGAAGGCGCTCCATCCAAAGGGGGAATCTGTGAGAGCAGCTTCTAATGCCAGCAAGAGAAAGAGAGAACATCCACAGCTCCCACACACATGAATGGCTGACAGATTAATGGCATCTTCTCCTGTGTTTATACCCCGAAATATTAGCTCTGAAAAAAGCAGAATTAACTCAACAGAACAGCAGGAGTGAAATGAATTAAGAAAGAAGCTCAACCTAAAGAGAAACAGGTTTTACTTATTGAGACATATTTAGCATTTATTTTCAACTTTTTCTCTTCATTTGAAATAAAAAATAAATAACGATAATAATTAGTTTAAGAAAAATAAAACAGGAAAAATTAGCATTTTTTTTTATTATAATAAATGTGCAATAAATTAAAAATTGTATCCAGCAACGGTAAATGACACTTTAGATGAATCCTTAAATTGAGGACATTGTTCCTCTTTTCTCTGCATTGTTTGTTCTGAAGGTGCGACGCTTTTCACCGCAAAGTCTTTAAGCTTCCGTACATTTAAAAGGTGCAATAATGTTGAGTAAAAATCAGGAAATAAAAACTAAAATATAGTTTCAAAGCAATAGTTAAAGAATAATTCATTATTATACAAATATGAATTAAAAAAAACTACAAACAAATAAATATATATTTGTATAATTTATATTGTATGAAAAGAGCAATGAAAAAATAAATAATATACTATATAATGTGCTCAATGAAAAAAGTAAATTGTTTGTTATTTTTTTTTTGTTTGAATTAAACTATTTTTTCATTTTAAGATGTGTGCCATAATTTAATCACTGTTTCTAGATTTTAATAAATAATTTTAAAAGACAAAAGGTCAAAATTAGACATTTCTGCATTTAAATATTTTATAGATTAAATCAATTTTTAAATTAATTTTATCAAATAGTTATTTAAGTTTCAAATTTGCAAATCTGTTTCAGGGAATATTAAAATCCATCCCTTTTTCCAAATAACACTACGAGCATTTTCGAAATGTGTTCCCTCTTAACATTGGAGAATTACGTTATTTTCCTTTTTTAATAAACTACATTTTGATGATAAAATAATTTTATCGGATCATTCTTTAGAATAAAGCTTAAAAAATGATATTTGGTCCAACCTGAAGTTTCTTTCTCGCCTATTTTAATATGGTGGATTCATCCGTCAAGCAATCAAACATCTGACAAGCTTCTGTATGTGGCTTTTCTTTATTGTTCAGTTGCTGCTACAGCAAACGGATTGTTAAAGAGAATCGAAACACAAAGAACGTTTCCCGCTGCGGAAACAGACTGAAGCTTCTTTCTCCTGCAAGAAAACAGCAGAAACAAATGGCCTGACAGAGCAGAGTGGAGAATCCTGCAGAAAACATGGAAGCAAAAGAATATTGTTGTTTTTTGCCACATTTTAAACATGAAATATCGGTTACTAAAACAAACATTTATTATATATTTTTTGCATTGCATTGTCAGGTGTAAGACTGAAAGATTTGACTCATAATTGGTAAGACTTTAAAATATTAAGTGATGTAAATGTTATACAAATGTGCAATGTGTAGAAAAAAAATACAGATTTCAAAAGTAAAATATGCCTTAAGTGCAAAGTAATTTATTATGTTTTAAGTTGTGCATTTAAAATCTATAACTTGTGGAAATGTACATTGTTTTTTGTATTTATCAAAAAAAAAAAAAGAAACAAGATAAATATGAAATGATTGGTATCAGTGTGTCCTGCCGAGAAGGTAAATGTGTAAAAAAGTAAGAGCTGATGCTACGAAACTGAATCCAAATTCAAATAAATTGACTTGCAGCTGACAAATATGTAGAAAATCCAAATGTATAAAGTAATAATGTAGCATTATGGGATGTGAAGATACACACCATCTCTGCAGAACGAGACAAAGAGGATTCAGCTTAGTTTTCCTGCAGCTGCTTTGACTTGACAGCTCATTTACAGACGTGACAGCTTTCACTGCTGTGGTTCATGTGTGTGTGTGTGTGTGTGTGTGTGTGTGTGTGTGTAGGTGTGTGTATTTGGTCGTGTTTGTGTGTGTGAAAGCATGAAGCCCAGGTAACAATGTGAGCTTTGCTGCAGAAAAAACTGACTTAGCTGCTCGCAGTTGGATTTTACACATTGTACAGTTTGTCATTTCATGTCTCTGATCAAATAGTTGAAAGATTTCAGACTGTTAATTGTCGTTTGCCTGTAATTAGCTTCTCGCAGTCTCTGAAAAAATATTTCTGTTTTTGTCTTAAAGCCACCTCCCTCTCTCCCTCCATCTCTGTGTTTTTTAATTGGCATATAGGGAGGCTTGTTTGTTTTTGTTGTCTGCTGTTTCTTAAATGTGTGTGTTCGTGCTCATGTGGCCCCCGGTGTCCCAACAAGCACTGCGGTAGGTGTTGGGAGGCGCTTTCGGTGGCAACAAACACACAACAACAAAACAACACAGAAAATCTCCACACAGGGATCCACATGACAATATACACAACAAAGACAGAAATAAGCCTCACAAAACTGACTCAAACTGCTTTGGAAGGAATAAAAACACAAAAATATGCGCGTGCTTAGGAAAAGAAAAGGAAAAGAAACTCAACACACACACACACACACACACACACACACACACACACACACACACACACACACTCACTCACACACACATATATAACCACATAAGCAATTGCAGCAGCAGAGACCCAAACATTTGTGAGCTCTCATGTGGCGCCATCTAGTGGCATTACAAAAAAACAAACAAAAAAAATAAAACAAAAATAATGAAAACACTTATTATTTCATGTGCGAAAATATGAATGATTTCCTGTTTGTAGAGATTAAATTTGCATTATAGCAGAATAAAATATTAACTGAAACTTATTTACAAATCTAAAACATAGAAGCTTTTCTATAAACTTGTTTTAATATCTACGTAATGACAATGACCTTGGAGAAAATAGGTTTACTGTTTCACTTTGAAAGCACCAGGCTGGTGAAACACCCTTAATCAGAGAAAACACATCTATACACCGTGAGTAAATTATTAATACAGGGAGTAAATATACTGAATTAGTATTTTTCTTTATCTTCACATAAATGCCACATTTTGTGGACCGAATTCACAAACAAATGCACATTCATATACTCACTGAAAGGCAACCTTCTCCATAGGAAAACATGGTGGGGAAGCTGTGATTCAACCAACAACCTTCCCAGGTGAAGTTGCCCACCCAAAGGCATCACGAAGGGCAGGATGGAAATTACCAGCAGCTATTTCTGTGCAGCAATAGGAAGTGTTTTACAGGAAATAAAGCTGTTCCATATCGACATCTAAACAAAGCACACAAATGAATGAGTTCAGGAAACTATCAAACTTCAGAGTAAAGACAATGAGATCCTTCTTTTCTTCTGTTTTTATTTAAATAAATGGCTGTGGAAGCTTTTCTGTACCCTTTGGGAATGTAACCAATTGATTGTGATAAAAGAGGAGGTAATTTTAGAGCTGTGTTGGACTGGTGAGCTGTCCAAGGTGTTCTTCACTTTTGTCTTTATTTATTTGATTTGATTTATTTAAAAGGTACAGTTCATATTCATTAACACTTAAGTGTGAATATGCCTTAAAGGCTTCTTTTTATCTGTAGTCCCTGGAAATAAGAAAAAGGCAAGAAAATAACAAACAGTCAGAGAAAAGACAGAAGACAAACATACATTAATCAATCAAATCAAATAACAAATCAATCAACCAGATAAAAATCTAAATAAATGCAATTTTTTTCCTTGTTTTTTGAGTGTGTAGATAAAGTGAGCCCTGGGGTTTAGTGTTCTTTTTGGGTGGGGGTTGGGAATGCTCCTTGCATTTTTTTTTTTTTTTTTTTTTGTATATTTTGCTTTATTTTCCATGTTTCTGTGTGTGTGTTTTTTTTTTTTTTAATCCAACAGAAAATTCCAATAAAAAAATCTAAATAAATAAATGTAAAGCAAAGTAGATAATAGTATCAAAGACATTTACAACGCTGCACAGGATAATGGTAATCTGACATTATTTTACCAGTAGCGCTGCATTTAACTGCATAAACTCTCCCAGATGAAACGCAGTGAGTTCATTTAAAACCTTAAATATTAAAAACACTATTTCAAGTTTTCAGAAATTTTAGAAAATTAAGAATACTGAGTGACAGAATGATGAATGGGCATCGGTTTTCCTTGGAATACTTTTTTCAATAGTGATTCTATTGTGTTTAAGGTTGTCGTTTTGTTCAGTGAGCAGTTTCTAATACAGAGTTTAAATGTGAACCATCAGGCTATAACGATCTGGCAGTGATGACCTGGTTTATCTGAAGATATTTATTTTAAAATGAACAATTCTGGATATTTTTCATGTTTTTAAATAATAGTCTCAGTTGATTCCAAGATATTTAAATGTAAGTACCAACTGGGGCTCCTCTCCTTTTAACATGGAGACAAAACTTTGCAGATGTGGACTATTATTTAAGGGTTCAGTAAAAAACAGGATTTAAAAAGCCGCTCATTAATATATGTAATCGCTGATGTTAACTATTTTTAAAACTTCAATATCAGACTTAGCTTTTGTAAAAATGACAGCATCATCGGCATATAACATGAATCTGCAAACGTTCGGTAGATCATTAATGTAAAAAGAAAATAAAAGAGGTGAAGAATGGAGCCTTGTATAAACTTGACACTGAAGAAATGAAGATTTGATCCATAATGGGTTCAGTTTGAGAGATTTGATGTTATCCAAAAGATTACTTAGATTGGAGAAACAAAAACTTGTCAGTCCAGACAATAATATTTAATAATCAACAGTTTCAAACATCATTTTCAAATCAAGAAAAGCAGCAACAACAAAAAAAAAGTATCTAAAGAAAAAAAAGACATTAATTATGGCTGTTTCAGCTGAGTAATGTACAGAAACCAAACTTCATGCATGCAGTGGATGAATTATTTAGATGCTTTATCAACCAATTTTTCTATGATTCTATAATGAAAGACAGTATATTAATTGGTCTATAATTCTTAACTTTGTTACCTGATTTCAAAATGTAAGTTTTGTGATCACTTTCCAAGCTGTAGGGACAAAAGAAACGATTAATTCACAGATTGATTAGATGCATTTTTGGGCGTATTAAGGAATCTTTGTGTTACTTTATAAAAGTTGCTTCCAAACCATAAATATCTTTAGCTTTTGTACTTTTCTATTCACTTATGATGGAAGCTACATTTTACATGACAGAACTTATTAAGTTCATCAGCCTCAATGACCGGATCTTTAGCAAGTACATCATTTATTGTTAATTCTAGTTTAATACCTTATTCAGGTTAATGCCTGTTAGTTCACTAACGGCACAACATAAAGACGTTGTGTCAAATCTTTTTTTTCCATTTTTTTAGTGGATTCAAGTTCTAACATAAACTTTTTTCCCTCATCAATTTTCTGGCAAATTGCTTTTTATTACTGCCATTTATTTTTGTCCTTGTAAATTAAACAAAAAAGAAAAAAAAAATCAGTCATATCTATCTCCTTGCCAGATTTTACTGTTAGTTTTTGTTTTGTTTTTTGACTGGGAACGGTCTATGAATGGTTTTGTTAGTCTTTATGTATTGGGAAATAAAACCAGTTTAATTTTTCTGCATGTTGCTGTATTGGTCACCATAACAGTCATTATGTTAAATCAGTGTTTTTTACTGCTAGAGGTTCTAATGGACTGTATTCTATTCGATGTTTATATCTGAGATTAATCACTATTACTTCATTTAAATTTAAATTAAGATATAACGTACTGAAGTGTTTTTTCTTATTATAAAAACAAGAGAAAGGATGGACATCTATGAGGAACAAATTAAGTTCAGAATGTAAATTAACTGTTTTTATTTTTTATTTTGGCATAATAATGAGTAGTTGTCTGGTTCCTGCTCTGCAATGTTAAATAGAAGAGCCGCAAAATTTATTTTGCAGAAGGATAGTTTTAATTTTTCAGCTTTGTATTATTGCATGTCTCCCAGGACAGAAAAGGTACATAGATAGACCATTAGTACTAAAAACATTTTAGAGTAAGATTTACCTGATAAATTAAATCTTGTTAAAATGGTCACGTGGGGAGTGTGGTTTGCTGGTTTTAGAGTGGTGTTTTTTGCAGCCTCCACCAGATGGCGCTTTAGAGTGTGAATAGGTCTTCTCCAGGGTTTCCCTGCACACCTGCTTTTTTCTTTATAGCTCATCTATCCCTGGATAAGAAGAGCTTGCAGCAAGGCCTCTAATGCCTGAGTGAAATCCTTTGTGGAATTGTTGCTTCCTGGTTTCCTCACTCAGACTCAGGCTCTAATCATATATGCTGGACCAGGTAAACTGGTTTCCAGGCCCCATTTCTGTCCCATTGGATCGCCCATGCTTTATTATTGCTTCCTGTAAAAAAAAAAAAAAAAAAAAAAAACTACCATCTCTTCTCTGTGCAAGTGGGTAAATAAATTCAGAGTTTGATATGAAGGGCCAAATCTTAGGAAGGTTTGATGCATCTTAAAATGTATAAAAATATGTTATGATTTCAATTCAATTCAGTTTATTTATATAGCCCTAAATTCACAACACATGTCATCTCAAGGCACTTTACAGTTCACCAGATCATCCAGTCAGATTGAT
>NW_015151904.1:35776-42130 GCF_000732505.1 Cyprinodon variegatus
AACGTACTGAGAGATTTAATAAGAAGCATAGATACAAAAGGCAACTGTCAACCAGCTCCACAGGCGGCCCCGTCCAGGAAACACACAGCCAGGCAGACGAGCTCCGAGCCAGCTCCCATGCCAGAGGATGAAGAGAGCACATCCAGTTAGTCACAGTCAGAGAAACAGGACTACACTGGAAAACAGGCCAAGCTCCAGCATCTATATTATTTGCGCTTGCAATTCAGCAGACAGCTTGAGAAAACTTTTGTTTGTGTGTCTTCATATTGTAATGACCAAACCATACAATAATGTGGGTAGAAAATATGGAAATGTTAACATTTATAAACTGCTAAGCAATGTTCTCAATCTGACACTAAACTGTGGTCACAGTTTATTATGTCTTTTTAAGCACAACCAAAAGTCAGGTGCAAACTGACGTTGAAAGATTTCTGTTGTCATTTCTGTGATAAAGATACGTTTTTATCAAAGCCAGACGATTAGAGAAAACATTATCTGTGCACATCAGTGCAGTTTTGAAAGCCATCTTAGATTTAGTCTTAGTCTCGAGGACGAAAACTGATATTAGTCACATTTTAGTCATTGCAATATTTGATAGTTTTAGTCGATTTTAGTCGAGTAAAGCTTAAAAAGGTTTTAGTCTAGTTTTAGTCAGTTTTATGTAGCAAAAAAAAAAAAATGAACCTTTACAATTTGGAATAACAACCAGTTTATTTCCCAGACTGACAGCTCTATCCTAGATGCTGCAATAGCTGGGTATAGAATGCTGCCGTGCAGATCAGCATTGCTGTTGGGCAGAAAACCTTGATTTATGGATTTTAAATAAACAATTAATTTTTTATGAATTAATGCTCAACTTTATAAAAAAGCTTCTTACAAAAGTTGTGAAAATAGAAAATCTAGTTCAACACATCTTATTGGTTAATATAGCAGACAGACAAGCTAACAAAATGTACAATAAAGGAATAGTTTTAGACATCCAAGGTTTCCATCCTAAAGCAAACACTTGAATTTTGCATTACAAACAGATCAATAAAAGCTTCATTGCTTTTTATGTTCTGGCAATTTTACCTGAGAATTTCCCCCTCGGTTTCTGCTGCTCAGGGGTCAAAGTTGATTTAAATTCACAGGGTTTTGATATATAAAAAAAAAAAAACACAGAGAGAACCTCCGTAATTGCCTTGTAATGCCATGGCAATCCAGACCTAAAATAAATGAATATTTATGAACTAAAATGTTGAAATATTTAAGGAAAACAGAGAAAATGTTTCAATGACAATAAAAGGAAACATTTACATCACATTTAAATAGATAAACATGAGAACAATTAGAGAGAAATTTTAAAGATCTATGTACCTTTTCAAATAAACCGAAATAAACAGAATTCAATTAAATATTTTATCTGGATAATTTAGGGATTAATTTTGGTAGAAATTAAAGAATGTTTATCATCACCTCTTGTGGGCTGGAAGAAATAAAATCCTAATAGTTAGACAAAGGGGCTTTTTACACTTGGCAGAGGATAATCAGCCACATAGTTTATTAAGTAGCGAGAGCAGGAAGAGCCACGCTGCTGAGAGCGAACCATTAGAGTTATACTGTGAGCTCCGTGTACCAAGACTCATTTCCTCACAAGCACAAATGGAAAATCAGAGCAGAATGTCAGAGTTCAGCGTAAAGTTACGGATCATTCCGGTTATTTTCTCAGACCCTGCTGATGCTGCCATGATCCATCTGTCTCCTGCGCGGCAGTTAGCTAACAGGATAAAACAGGACGCAGCTGTACGGCTAATAATACTTAGCTTGGCTAGCAGATACAGCACAATAATGCATTTTCAATGTGTGACCGATGACCCACTGCTTTTTATTTAGTCTCATCTTGTCTCGTTGCCGAAAACTCAAACCCATGACTCGACATGTTTTAGTCATCACAGATCCATTTTTGGCTCGTCAGTTTTTGTCATCGTCATGAAATAAAGGAGCATCGACAAAATTATTTCGTCATCCTCGTCGTTGAAAAAAATAAAATAAAACATCGCTGGTGCACATACACATATTTGGACCATCATAAATAAGAGCAGCACAATATTGGTGGGGGAAAGAGTTTTATAGAGTTTGGCACAAATTAATAAAGAAGGACGACAATCTTTATACACTTACACCAAAAAAAAAAGCCTGAACTTAAATTTTTTGGCATATTTATTAAAAAAAAGAAAAAAGATTATTAATTGAGCCTGGAAAGTGTCGAGTCCAATCGCAACAGTGATTATTTTTATTCTGCATTGTTCTTTTACAGGATGGAAATTATTCAATTCTAAATTATTCTAGGCCTACAGTCATCAAATTGTTTCATGTGGTCTTAAGCATCTTTGAAAGGAAAATTTGCCACTATCATATTCCTCCCCATGTCCAGACTGCATTTTAACGACTTTTTCCGGAGCTTGTCTACCTGTAAAAAAAAAATCTTCCATCTTGTCACCTCCTACACAATCTTATGCACTTTAGTTAAACCTTTAAGTGGTTCTCATGATCAGCGGCGCCAGATTGGGCGGTTTACCGCGAGATGCAGCCAGGTGATGCAACCAGGTCGAGTTCTTCGGATGAAGATGACTCCTTCTTTTCTCTGCAAGTATCAAAGGGCGAAGATGGCACCACAAAAATGATGCCTACCTGTCCTGTTCAGCCTTTTTCTTCTGTCTGTCAGGCTCAACACGCCCCTGCCAGCGTCTGCAGCTTCGGAGAGGCTGTTCAGCGAAGCAGGTCTCGTTTTCAGCCCACCAAGGGTATGGCTGAATTCTAGGGCACTTTGTAGATGAACAGAAGGTTTTATAGTTTCCCGACCTTCCTTGATCGGCACTTGGCTGGTTCCCGAAAATTCCTTTGTAAACATCAATCTTTGTACTAAAATATTTGCGGACATTAAGATCTAAAAAGAAGCGTAATCTCCTGGTCAGCTGTGTAATTCAGTAAAGGTAAAAAATCCACGTCCAGCTGAAGGCCAGCGGCTGGAAGTTGGAGGGGATTTTGCTGGGAGTGGCAGGGGTATAGGCTGCCATTCGGCTGGTGTTTGACTGCGAAGGGCAATTTTCAATGGCTGTCACTGTATGTTCAAGGATGAACACAAGAGGAGGTTAAGATTTGGAGAGGAAGAAAAAAGTCGAGGGCAAAATTGTGGAGGGGAGGAGGGGCTTTTATAAGCTGCAGTTCCTTCTCAATTATTTTATATTGACCAGTTGTGTGTGCACCTATAGTTTATGAAGTAAATTAATTGTAAATGGTTTTATTTTCTTCATTTTTACTGACTTTATTTTTTGAAAGGTTTGCAAAAGGTAAAGAGGGAAGGAAAGACTGAAGGCTTAAAAAAACGATATATTTTCTGTCTAAACCTGGGGGGTATACTAAGAAGCTGGTTTAGTAGTAAAGGTTAAGTCAACCTTATTGTAAAGGTAAAGCATCTAATAGCAGAACCAGGAGTCCTAATTTTCTTAACTAAATGATACCTGGTGTATCTATTAGCACTTCCTGTAGGTTAACTAAGCCTGGTTTATCACTTAATCTGGACTTGGTTGTGTTCAGTTTTAAATGTAGTAAAATTGACCTTACTTGAAGAAGGGAAACTGAAGGCTTACAGAAAGGTTGTGTTTTCTGTCTAAACTTGGTCTAAATTTCTTCTGCACTTAGTTGTGTAAAGTTTACAAAAATATAAAAAGTGTCATTCAAACTGTATTTGCCTTGTTTTACTTTTTACTTATACTTGTCATTACATTACTTGGGTACTTCTGTTTTTATAGTAATTTTCATACTTAAGTAGAAGACATATCAGATACTTTAAGACATTAACTTAAGTAAATTAACTCAATAACTCATTAAGACATTAACTCATTTCTGTCAGTGACTTGGACTTTTACCGAAGTCATATGTTGGAGAGGTACCTTTACTTCTACTTGACTCTGAGATGTCATTACTTTAAACAACACTGTTTAGATATGTTCCAAACTCTCTGTGGAGCTTTATTAAACCAAACAAAACAGGACAAGCCGCTTCTAAATTGTCCGATACTAATGTAAACATAGAGTGCAATTTTGGGCAACACTTTAGTGTTTTACTTAGATTTTCTACAGTAAGTGGCCATATCATTCAATGACTCATTTAATTGGTCAATGCCAAAGTTCAATGCAACGTATTAATATTTTTGTTAAATGGCGTATGTCCTTCTATACTTCACTGACGAATGGGGAGTAACTTCTAATTAGCAAAATTGGTAACTTGCACTATAAAAGTTGAAGAAACAAATGGCACGTTCTGCTTAGGATGAAATTAAAAAGTGTATTTTTAAAGTCTGAAGAAAGTAAAAATATTTTACTTTTCCTGTTGGTGAAGACTGACGTTTGAGAAAAATACTTTCTTATTCACTCAACATACCAGAGTCAAACCCCAACCTGTGCACACCCCCGCTTTTGTTCTTTGGTTTTTCCTTTTGAACATGAACCTGATGCTTTCCTTCAACTGTCCAACATCAGTCTTCTTGGAATCTTATCTTAAATCTTTAGGACCTCAACCTTCCCTTAAGTCATGAACTCAGTTTAGTTGGTTAGGGTACCTAATTCTTCTTCTGAGAAGTACTGGGCTTAGATTCCTAAACTGACCTTAAAAACTAACCCTGGTCTGTAAGAACTTCTTTTTCTTCT
Source organism: Cyprinodon variegatus (assembly GCF_000732505.1). Lineage (NCBI taxonomy): Eukaryota > Metazoa > Chordata > Actinopteri > Cyprinodontiformes > Cyprinodontidae > Cyprinodon > Cyprinodon variegatus. The sequence continues at coordinate 40,465 of NW_015151904.1, forward strand.
GTCTAATCTCTGGACATCTATCTCAAAAATCCTCAGTCCAGTTTTTCTTCCTGCTCTTCTGTATTAAAGTTTCTCAGACTTTTTGTCTTTAAAAACCCTGATCAAGTTTAAAAATACACTAAAGTACATTGATGTCTTGATTCATCAGGCTTTTGGCTTTTCATACTAAATAGCAACAAGAAATGGAATATTAGATTTTTTCTTTGTTGCTGCAAAGAACAATGTTTGAAGAAAGACTATTTATCCGCTGCTTCTGTCTATTCTCTTTCTTAATGGGAAACTTCAACGGGGTGTGAGAACTTTTTTTCCTAGCCAATAAGAACTGCCCTGTTATGCTTTCAAATACTGACATGTACTGCTGCGAAGCCCCGGTGACACTCTGCCATGATGTTTATCGATGCTATGATGGCAACAACTTCCTCTTCAGGCTTCTGGCTTCCTGTTTATGACAAATGTATTCCCCTTTCACCAATCTGTCTTAAAATCCCTTCCTCTCTTTTGAGAAATCTTACCGTTTATCACAAAGATAGTTCTTCTATTTAGGAAGGGGACCTTTCAACTTTTTCTGTACCTGAAAAGATTAAATTCTATTTCCCGTATTCAAAGAACAATCATGATAAATATATTTACATTTCTTGATAAATACATTCTATAATAGATTTTAAAACATTAAAACAACTCATTTTTAGTCCATGGCTTCCTGAAACAAAAACAAGTCATTATTTTTTAACAAACTTAATTACAGCATTATTCATGTTTATCCTAAAGCACAGAAAAAGCAGCAATTCTCACTTTATGTGTAATTATTTTGACAAGGCTTTTCATAATAATCACAACTTCTAATATACTATATGGAAAACAATTAGTAATTGTTCATTAATTTTTATCATTAGACGTCAAAAAAGCTTTCGAAGGGAAAGAAGGGAGTTACCTTTTTGAGATTATTAAAAAAATTGGATTGGGGGAAAAAACCTGAAATGGATCCAGTAATTCTACATTTAATCAGTCGCCGAAATAGTTACAAATAACCAGTTGTTAAAACCCATTAAACTAAGCCACTTTTATACATTTTGGCTGTTAAGGTGCTTCTTATGGCCATTTACAAATTCCCTTGAAATGTCTGAGATTAACTTAGAAAGAATCAATCATCATTTGTTTCTTTGAAGACGATATAGTTTTATTTCTAAGTTATTTGGAGGAGTCTATTCTCTAATTGTTACCAAACCCCTCCCCCGACTGCTTCACCCCATCCAACAATATGGGGGGGCTGTAACCCATGGAATATTCAGCAGAGGTACAAAAAGTAGCCTAGACCTCAATATCTTACTTGAAATATTCAGTAGTTCAGTTTTATGTAGGTTGAAACGGTCAGCCAGTCAGCTTCTAACAATAAGGCAACATTAAAGGCACACTATGCAACATTTTTCAGTTAATTAATGTGTTCCATAACGTTTTGGATGATTAAATGAGTCATTTCAGGTCGAACAAAGGTTTTCTCGGCCGCCCTGGTGGTCTGTGGGGGAAATACCACACTTGCAATTGCAGGAGCACCGACCCTCACCCACAGGCTCAGAAGTCTTGTGCATCGCGAGACTTGGTCTTGCTTTACGGCGAGAATTTGGCTAACTACAATCTTTGTTATTTAGACACATGCATAACAAATAAT
>NW_015151904.1:42389-43918 GCF_000732505.1 Cyprinodon variegatus
CTCTGGGGGGAGCCTCGCTGGAAAATCAACACCGGTTGCATAGTGTACCTTTAATCAGGAGTTTTTTTAAGAGCATTTGATTTTATCCAAACTGTTCTTTAGTTCCTGTTGAAGATTAATTTCTTTATTTTATTTTCTGTTTTAAATAACTGTTATATGTGTTCATTTCTCTATCTGTCACTTTCTGTGTAAGTCAGCCAAATAAACATTGTGTTATTGAGATATGAGGACTTTTAGAGAGGCTTTAGCATCACCTTACAGTAGCAGCCATTCAAAATGGCCCTTCCCAGTCAAATGCCAGCCGAACGGCACCCCGCCTCCCTCCAACTCCAAGCCACCGGACCCCCTCTTGCATACGTCTTTACTCTGACTTCACCCTCCAATTTGTGCTTTAATCAATGATTTGTTAACCATGACTGGAATAAATTCAGTTAAAGCTCAAAGCTGTTTCCTTCTCTGTGTAGACTATCATTTCTCAGAGAGAAGCGGTCGTGATGAAATAATGATCAAGCAATCCAAAGCACACCAGTTAATCCCTCTGTTAAATGCCCTAAAATAGTTAAATAAATGAATCGGGTTGGAATTTGCAAGCTCTGAGATGCTGGGACTTGATAATAAGGGTGATGTGTCTCAATTTAGCTACTTCCATATTTAGGAATAGCCAAACCTACTCATTATAAAGTGCTCAAAGTCCTGCTAAAGCTTTTAGCCAAATTCCATACAGAACCAGAATTTGAGCCTGGATTAGTTAAAGACTAAAATCACCATGGTGACTGGATCATAATAAGGGAAATGTCACGTTCAAAAAGTCCAATTTGGCCAAATAAAACCAATTCCACAATAAAGGGGAAGAAAAAACCTCCACTCTGAAATAACTAATCGGCAGTTATTCAACTTGATGGCAGTTGTTTCCAACATGAACAGGCAATCACTGCAGCAGGCAGTAACTTCTTTACTCAGAGACGCCGGGGCCTGGATAGTTTATTTCTAATATGCTTAAATCCTTATTCCTGCTTTATATTTAGTCATCTTTTGTTATGTGAATCTAAAATTAAAAACTTTTCTGTTGATCAGAAAAATCTAATAATAGGAAGAAAAAAATGTAAGTTTAGAAATTTCTAATGAGATGATATAGAAACATACACCTGTGATCAGGGTCATTCCAACATTATTTGTTTGAAAAATTATGAAAAGAAAAGATTTCTGCATCCAAAGCATCACATTTGCCCCTTAAGTTTGACAGTATTTTGAAATTGAAATGGGGGAAACCTGAACCATAAGCAACCATAAAATGAAATTATAATTTTTTATTAAAAGGGAAAAATGTTAAATGACAATTCTGACAATTTTTTAGGATAAGGGCTGTAATCAGCATGTTAACACGGTTTATGATAAAGTCTCCAATATATGTTTTTGTTTCATGAATTAAAAAAAATCTGAGTATATATTTTAACTTTTCACATACAGGAAAAATCCATCCATCCATCCATCTATCCATCCATCCATCCATCCATCCATCCATCCATCCA
>NW_015151904.1:49859-55050 GCF_000732505.1 Cyprinodon variegatus
ATCCATCCATCCATCCATCCATCCATCCATCCATCCATCCATCCATCCATCCATCCATCCATCCATCCATCCAGGTGGGGGTTCTGGTTTCCTGGTCTGGGTAGGTGGAAGGTAGAAAGGTGAATTGCACCCTGGACCGCTGTTAGAAATGAAAATAATCATATAACTTTAAAATAAGTATGACACCAGGCATAAGCAGTGATGAAAAAACATTTTAAGATTCAACATTCTTTTACCAAAAAAGAAAGAAACATTTAGCTTCAGTTTCTGCTTTCAAACAAGAAAAAGAAAAAAAAACACACGGAAAAGCCGTACAGTAAATATAGACCACAGATAACTAATAAAACATTATTTATTTACAGAGCTCCATTTGAAAACGTTAAATGCATGTGCAAGAATTTTCTGGCCAGGAACCCTGAAGAAATGTAGAATGATAACACAAACATTTTATAATCGATTCAATTTACCCCCCAATAAAGGGCAGTTAATTGTTTTAACATGATAATTTTGGTTATTATTCAGCTTTGAAATAACTATAACAATGTCTAACAAATTAAATGTAGGCAAAGAAATTGCCTACCAGCTTACAATGCTATCCACAAAAAGAACCACTTTGACATCATATCCTCTAGTTAATAAATTCCCTGAATAATTCCGCCATTTAATTTCAGGAACTTAAAAAAGTCCTACTAATTGCAAACATGCACCAATTCTTCTCTTAACTATTTTACTGCTTGCAGATTTACAGTCTCTTTGGGATAGATGATCAGCTCAACATAAAATCATTCCCCTCCTGTTAAACTCAGAGTTTGCCATTTTTTGCGTCTCAGAATGAAGAGTCAACTCTGCTAAGTTCCAGTCAGAGAATTTTACATCCCTCAATAAGATATGAAGCCCTTAAAAACTGTTGTTCTGCTTGAAACTTTGAATATAATAATAATAATAATAATAATAATACATTTAATGTTAGCGTGTTTCAAAATTTAAAAGAAATTTGAAGGAATTAATCTAAATTATAAAATCAGAACACTTTAAAACATGACATTAAACAATGTTGTTTACCAAATCTAATAAAAAGCCAAATGAATTTACCCTTAATGCAGATATTTTACAAAGGATTTTCCCAACAAAACTGACAAATATATGGAGTCAGATGGAGTCAGACAGCCTCTGGGTCAAAATAACAAAGATTTCCCTAAAGTTAATGTGCTGTAATCTGGAGATAACCCTGAAAATCACACCACAAAGAAGGCCGTGGTTCAATACATACAAACATCAACACACACTGTTGTGTCACAGTATAATTGTGGGGACTTTCCATTGACTTCTATTCATTCCCCACTCGTTTGTATGGCCTAACCCAGACTCATACCCTCACCACACATACAGAACCTAACACTAAATTTAACCTAAACTAAATTCATACCTTAGTCCTGAACCCAACCCCCACCCCAAGATGAGAACCTTTGCTAATGACGGGGGTTACCATGGCTACAAATAACCCACCCTACACATAGAGTATATATAAATATATATATATATATATATATATTTTTCTTATTCTTAAATATCTGATATATATATATTTCTTTATTTTAATTATGATTACATGCTTTATTTTGAACATTGAATGATAATCTAAAGCAGCACAGAAACCCTGGTTGTGGGCATGACTCAAAGGCAGTGGCGATTTCTCATTGAATACTAGGGGGGTAAACCTTCGCTGTAAATTCAGTAAAATTATGGGAAACTATTCATTGTCAAACTTTATAAACATGGTCATTAAACGGTACAAAATTTGCGCTAAAATATGCCCCATTTCATGAGTATGTTGCACATCAATCAGCTGTTTGTTCGGCTCTCAGACACAATCTTCCCTCCGCTCTGGAGCAGCAGGATGCTGCCTGTCAGTCACTACGAGAAAATCCCTGCAGAAGTTTCAGTCTCGGCCTATTGACGAGAAAATAGAGCATTTATTGGATAAAACACCAAAATACTTCCCTTCCAGTGAGGCTAAACCTTTTAGGGCGTCTGTAAAGCATGAGGGAATTGGCTGAATAGTTTACTTTAAAGCTAGCTGCTCGATGCTGACTGGCCAACATACTTAAGGATTTCTGACTGACAGCGAGGAGGTTTTCCGTATGAGTCCAAACGGAAAAGTGAACAGTCATCTGTTGCTGAACTCTCTAGAGTTTTCTATTTTTGATGCATTAGGTGACATTTGGATTTAACCAACACAATTTAGCTTCCCCTGTTTCAGAGAGCAGAAGCCGCCACGGCTCAACATTGTCAGTTATGCTGCTGTCAGAGCGCAGGTGGTCACAACGAAGTTGTACCTTTTGTGTGTTATTCAAAAGATTGTTAAAGCCTGTGCGAAATTTTGAAGTTGCTTGTGTAATGTCAACCATTAGTCAAAAGAATGCTGCCAACAGAATGACATGCTTAGAGTCATTTTCTTTAATAGGAAGAAAAGCAAAATGAAAGGTGCTTTGATTTAAAGGTTATTTTTACCTTTATGTAGCCTTACAAAAGGGTTGTATTATTTTATGGGATCAACTGATAGATGTTCATATTAATCACTATGGCATGAACACTTTCTCAAAGGTTGTTTTGTGTATTGGTTTTATTTCTGTGATCATAACTTTTTTTGAAGAACAGAATTATATAGATGACATCAGTAACTGTCATATATTTACAGTATATCTAGAAAGTATTTACAGTGATTTACTACATTAAAGAGTAATTAATAAAAGTTATTTCAAATCTTTATGAAATTCTAGACACAATACCACATTATGATAATGTGAAAAAAAAAATATGAATACATATTTCAATCAGTTTTCAAAGACTTTCCTTTGTATTGTTGCTCCACCTTTGGCAACAATTACAGCCACAAGTTTAAAAATCTTTAAGCTGTTTTTTCTCGGCAGTATAAATCAATCTTCACCAGGTTGGACCGGGGAAAGCTGTGCACAAACATTTTTTAGATTTCTCTGGAGATCAGATTAAAGTCTGGACTTTGGTTACGTCCTTTGGTTTATTGGTCCAGTCAGAGGTCCAGAGCTCTCTGAGCCGATAACCATCTAGGATGTCTCTATACATTGCTGCATTCATCGTTCCCTCCTCCTGACAAGTCTACCAGTTCCTGCAGCTGGAAAAGATCCCCCAGCACAATGCTGCCACTACTCTGCTTCACTGTGTGAATGGTATTGGCCAGCTGACGAGAGAGCCCCCTATCCATCAGCTATTATTCAGTTATGCAAAGATCACTAGATCTGCATTAAATTAGAAAGCCAACTTTCTATTTTTAAAGTTCTTCTTTTTCAAAGTGGCTGCGTTGTCTAAGCCAGTAAGCAAAGAACTAGCAACCCCATCAACAAAATCATCAACCTGTGAAGGGGAATAAGCTAAGCTTTTGCACTCTGCAGCACTGCTCAGCGACACAGAGGAGAGAGAAAGTGAAACAGATTCTTTAAAATGTATAACTGCACTATCTGATAATGAGCTGTTAAAGTGAAACCTTCATTTGGGGGAGGAGAACTCTGTTAAAATTATCCTGAAGGTTATTAAAAAGTAATCATAGTGGACAGGGTTGTGAGGAAATGCTCTTATTTCATCACATTCTGTGCCGTATGTCAGCACAAGGTCCAAAATATGAAGATGAGAATGTGTGGGACTATTCACATTTTGAACAAAGCCAATAGTGTCTAAGATAGCATTAAAGGCTGCTCTTAAGCTATCGCCTTCAATGTCAGCATGGATGTTAAAATCTCCCACTATGATGACCCTGTCAGTATTTAATACCAAATCAGATATAAACTCTGAAAACTCATCTAAAAATTCAGAGTAAAATTCAGAGTTCTGGCTGCAATTTGGATGAGGGACACTAAGGATTAATTGCTTAAAAGAGTTGTAATTATTAGTTGCCTTTGCATAATCAGTAATTCAGACTGAAAGAGTTTTGCTACTCCTTCTCCTTACCCATAATTTCTGGATATGTGAAAATTTAAATAACTAGAAGGAGTTGCACTGGCAACCTGTCCAGGGTGTTCCCCGCCTCTCGACCATAGACAGCTGGAGATAGGCACCAGCAACCCTTGCAACCCCGTTTCAGATAAGTGTGACAGAAATTGGATGGGTGGATAGAAGGAGTTGCCTCATTTATTCTCACATAATCCTCTTGCTGCAGCCAGGTTTCTGTAAGGCAACATAAATCCCTGTGATTATCACAAATCCAGTCATTAACTAGCAGACTTTTTTAAGAAAATAGATCTTATGTTAAACAGACCACATTTAATCATTTTAACTTTTTACCCAAACTGGAGTTATTTTATTTCTAATTAGATTATTGTGTTTTACTAATTTATTAGATTTTGGTCATGGGCAAGACACTGTCTGGATGGAGTAATTATGGTAATGTGGCCTTTTTGTCAGGTTTATTGCATGTTGTTTTCTAATTTTGGATTTTTCTTTATTTTTGAACTTATTTACTTGTTTTCATTTATGTGTGTTGCATGTGTTTTTTTTCTGATTTTGTTTGGAGGTCACATTACCACTCACACCTGCACACGTCCACAGCAGCGGCACAGGTGTTCCCTATTAGCCAAGCAGCGTGCAGGGACACTGATAAAAAGGCAGCTGTTTGGTTGGAGGAGAGACTCTGGACATGGGAAGACAGAGACCGGACATGGAAAGCCGAAGCCGGGGTTTGAGGAGTGGGTGAGGGAGAAGTAGCAGGAGATTCCTAGAGACCGGTTGCCGCAGGCGCACTGGAGCGGGCGTACTGGAGCGAGGCGCTGAGCCGCCCAGGAGCGGGGCACTGAGGCGCGCTGGAGCGAGACAGGATGGAGAGCGGCGCAATGGAGACTGCCGCAATGGAGAATGGCGCAATGGAGAATGGCGCAATGGAGACTGCCGCAATGGAGAATGGCGCAATGGAGACTGCCGCAATGGAGAATGGCGCAATGGAGACCGGCGCAATGGGGAGCGGTGCATTGGGGAGCGGCGCAGAGGCACGCTGGTGAGAGGACCGCGTGTTGGAGGTGACCTCACTGGTGCCAGCTGGCGAGGCCCACACGCGCAGCATGCTGAAGAGAGGACAGCGTGTTGGAGAAAGGACTGCGCCCTCCATCGTGCCAGCTAGAGCGCATCTTAGAACTATTCCAATGACTCTGCTGCTCCTGATGCCCTG
>NW_015151904.1:55529-63602 GCF_000732505.1 Cyprinodon variegatus
ATGTCATCACTGGTCAGATCAGGGAGGGGAGATAGATATCACAGAAAAAAAGAACTTAATTAAGACAGAGATAGTCTGAACAGCACGCTGCTCAGGAGACAAAACAGGAAGTGTGAAGATGTTACATCTCATAAAACTACAGCAGTAGCACCCTCTAGTGGCAGGAGGAGAAGATCCCCACTGTACTGCTTACCAGTTATGCCATACACTGTAAACGCATCTGGTGTATTTCCCACTTTATTTAAAAGTATCATTACGATAAACTGGATAGGTGCTGGCTGTTACAGACAGATATCACATGAAATGCAGTTCTTTTTAGTTTTCATGCAAGCAATATAAAAGCCAGCTATTGTAAGCACAGCTTATAATTTTTTCAGCCTTAACTGTGGATATTAAAATGAACATTAACTCAGCAAAATTCAATGAATAACTTAAGTTTTCCCTTTTACAGACCACGTTTTTTATTTTTGTAACCTGGTGTCTTCAGGTGTAGTAGTACCTTTAAATTCTGTTTGGGTCATATTTTTCAATCCATTCAGTCTGTTCCCTATTTGGTTTTGTTTTAACAATAATGGCTGTTTATCAATAATTAGCCTCAGCCCAAGCAATGTTACAATCACCAAAAACACAAGTCCACGAACGGACAAGGTCCCCAAATGGTATTCTCGCCCCGCCCTCTTTACCCAGCATGCATCAGAGCAGACTTGTGTGTTCTTCAGATTGATCTCTGTCCCTGCATGCATGGCGGGTGGGAAAGCTCACAGAGCTAAGTGTTAAGTTAAAAGTTCAGTTTTCTGCTGGCATCCTACAAAAGTATGTTTTCAGAAAATTAGTACAGAGAAGATTTTTTAAGCTTAACTATATGGCTCATTTATTGATTTAGGGAGTAGTTTAAAAAAGTTCTGAAGCTAGAGGACCGTGGCAACCAGCGGACCTCCAAGGCTAACCACAATTAGGGCTAATGTTAGCCGATCTGCAGCAGTCCTCTCTCAGCTTGGTCAAAGGTGACGTACCACTGGCTCTGATACCGTTCTTTGTTTGTTTTCTTTGTTTATTTTATTTTTTTTAGCAAAAAGGTTCATTTTAAGATTTTTTATGACATCTTAATAACGTATATAGCCTATTTAGTACAAGTGTAATTAGTAATAAAATTCTATAATGTTATACCCCTTCTGTCATGATCATGTTGTTGATGACAGGCTTAGTTATTCTTTTAATTCACCTGCTTAGCTCCGCCCAGGTTCTCACTACTGCTCATCTGCTTCACCTGCTCCAGTTTTTAATTAAACTGCCTTCTTCCAGTCATCAGTGCCAGATTATTCGAGCCCTTGGTGAAAGTCTTCTAGTGAGTATTATTCCTTTCTGATTGCTGATCCTGACCTATTCTGAGTTTGGACCTCTGAGACTGCCTGTTCCCGTTCTGATCGGTGTGCCTGACTTGATTTTGGACTCTTGCTGGATCTTGCCTGTTTAGCAAACCTGGAACAGGTTCTTGCCACCATCCAGGATATCTTTTTGGTACTTCTTCGGATATCTGACCTTCTGTCCCGAACTCCCATGAACCTCCACAACACCCGCTCTGGCTTTGCTCTCTGGATTATCCTGCCTTCCTTCGTCCGCTTGGATCTGATCTTCTGCCTGTTCTCTGGCCTTAGGGGCTTCAACGTCTGGGACTTTTTGGGCAGCGTCCGTCAGCAGCCGACTGACTGGAATCTACCTCATCTTCTGGCCATGCACAGAACTTTAAGAGCAGGTGACTCACACATTCATAATCTTCCTCCCCCAGATTGACGTGGCCACTAACCTGTGTGTTTCTTCCTGCAGAGCTTCTGCCTTAGACACCCTAGCTGCTCGCTGTTACTTAAATAAATGCTTTTTGAAATATCATGCTGTCTGTCTCTTGAATACTGGGGTCTCTGTTCTGAGCCTTGACATCTTCTAAATAAAAAGTTTACAATTTATTATTAACTAGACTCCTAATAACAGGAGGAGAAATTCAGCTTCAGATGTGCCGTACGTGTCCTGATGTAATAAGTATGCATCTGATCCAATTCAAATAGATATCTACTGCATGCTCCTGTACTCCCTGAGTCCATACCTGTGTTCTTATCAAGAACAGACTTGACGAGAACATAAATCTGTACTTGCGAAACTCAGAAATTTACTCTTGTAAATTGAGAATCTTACAGTCACAGTAACACAGTCACAGCTCACCAAAAACCAACATTTCACCAGACCAAATAGCAAAACAAACCACAAAAGGGGAGTAAAGTATTTGTAAAGGTCTTGTTAATGAGGTATTCAGATCAGAGCCTTGAAGGGCTACTTTGTAAAGACCAAACTGAATGATTTTCATCGTGAAAAGGAAGGATTTCAAAGCATGATGTACCTTTAGCAATACAGAGCAACAATATTGTTTTATTTGTTCTAGAATATCTTTTGATAGTTCATGTTTTTTTCTGAAAACATTCTAACTTTGAGATTTCAGATAGTTACATATGATGTATTTTCATAGAAAAGAACCAGATTTGAATGAAATTTTATACCTGCCCCAAAAGGTTGCGTGCAACATCTCCTTCAGAAAAAGTCTGAACTTAATTCTTGAGGTTTTATTGACTTAGTGTCCTCAGAGTTCACTGACCCTCTCACTAAGGGTCTCCAGCTCCTCCTCCTTCTCATGGTGATGCTCCTTCCCATGATCAACATCGTTCAGAGAGCTACTGATGCAATTTGAGGGGTAGTCAAGGCCACTGAGCTGAGCATGATGCAGCCAACGTAGATCATCACTTTCGTGGGTGATGTACCGCTCATTCATTCGACCCTCTAAATTTCTTAGGTCTATCCACATCTGATAGTCCTGGATGGGAAAAAAAAACACCCCCCGAGATTACAGGACTTTTAAGCACAAGTGTTCTTAAAAATTCTATGTAAAAAATCTGTATTTTTTGTCTTTACTAAAGTGTTGACCAAACCTGCATCATTTTTACATTAGTACAGTAGTAGACACTTTAGAAGCGTCACACACAATGGTCCACAGAGAGTTTTGTAACATACCGAAATATGTCAAACAGCATCAAATGCACCGTGAAGAAAGTTTGTAAATTAATTGGTTTTGAATTAATAAAATTGAAATTTATTGACCCTTGACTTGTTAGTTATATTGTGGGTGGGATTGGTAGAGTAACAATCTGTACTTTTGTTTATTTGTGGCTACTGTGATAAGAATGAAGAGATGGATATAAAAAGCATGGACTTAAATCTGAATGAGTATCGCTCAGCTGACAGGTGACAGTCTGTGTACAGTTTATTTATTATGATCAAAGATACAATGTGGTCTGAAGAGTTTTCCTTTTTAAAAAGTAATTTCAATTCAATTTATTTATATAGCACCAATTCACAACATGTCCTCAAAGCACTTTAAAGAAACAATTCAATCAGTTCATCCACTCAGACTGGTTAAAACTTTTCTATGTACAGAAAACCACCTGATTTCACCGACTCAACAGGAATTCCTCACACCGAGCATGAATATAGAGACAGCTTTTAAAAGTGAGAAACCTCCAGCAGAACCAGGCTCAGTGTGAGCGGCCATGTGCCGAGGCTGATAGGGGTTAAAGGAGACAGAAGCAGACATACAAAATGAACAAAGAGGCACTGATCTATTAACACTTTCTATATTAGAAAAGCTAATAGTAAAATAGCTCCACAGGGGGCTTTTTCTGGGAAAGAAATAGTTGACCTGTCATTTAAATCCCAGATCAAAGAGGTTTGTAGAATTTCCTTCTTTCATCTGAGGAATATTGCAGAAATGAGCAATCTCCTGTCCAGGGGTGATGCTGAGAAACTAGTCCATGCATTTGTTACTTCAAGGCTGGACTATTGTAATTCTTTACTATCAGGAAGTCCACAAACTGTAGTTAAAAGCCTTCAGCTGATCCAAAATGCTGCAGCCAGAGTTCTAATGAAAATGAAAAAGAGAGATCATATCTCTCCTATCCTGGCTTCTCTTCATTGGCTTCCTGTTAAATCCAGAATAGAATTTAAAATCCTCCTTCTCACATATAAAGCCTTAAATGGCCAAGCTCCATCTGATATCAGAGATCTGATTGTTCCTTATGTTCCTAACAGAGCACTTCGCTCTCAATCTGCAGGTTTACTAGTGGTTCCTAGAATTTCTAAAAGTAGAATGGGAGGCAGATCTTTTAGTTCTCAGGCTCCTCTCCTGTGGAACCAACTACCAGGTTTAGTCCGTGAGGCAGACACCCTGTCTACTTTTAAGGCTAGGCTTAAAACTTTCCTTTTTGATAAAGCTTCTAGTTAGAGTGGCTCAGGTTATCCTGATCTATCTCTATAGTTCTGCTGCTATAGGCTTAGACTGCTGGAGGACATAGGGACCCCTTTTTCATCATTCTGCTTCATTCTATTTCTATTCTCCCACTCTGCAGAATCTGTTAGTTCAATCTCTAACGTTCTGTCTCTGCTTTTTTTTATAGTAGCTTTGCATCTTCTGTTCCTGTTTGGCTGTGACTCCATTGTTGTGCCAAATGCCATGATCATACTTTTTATCTTGACATGATGATGTCAAGATGAAATATGGCCTCCACAGGCAAGTCACATAGCAAGTCACAAAGTGATAACTAACTTTACTTCAAAGCAAAACTCAGATGATTCAAATCAATCTGATCACTTTGGTCCAACTAAACCTGAAAGATGTAACTCCCAAGTTATTCTTATCGTTCGACCAAAATGTATGCACATCTATACTTAGATGCTGCCATTTGTTGTTTCTATAACCTCATCCCAAAAATGAAAACTCCCAAGTTATACTATTTCAAATTTACTTCCAGTAGAAAATAGGTTAGATGCCTCGAAAATTTTACCTAAATCCCTTTTTCTATTAGTCTGATAAGACTCCTAAACACTTATTTTATATTGTTTAGAACAAGATTCGTTGCCAGGTTTAACGTAAGTTAATCTGTGGTCCTACCCGACCAAAAGGGGGTGGATTCAAACTAAATGGCTTAAAATCCCTTAAAGAAAGGTGAATCATAAGCTAAATCGCTAGTAAATCCTTAACGGTTAAGCTTTGCGCCAAACTGCTTATAAATCCTCAGAGACAGGTAAAGCATGCGCTAAAATAGCTGGTAAATCCTAAATAAGGTGTAGTATTTCTAACACTGAAACACTTCGATATCACAGGTTTAAAGATAACCCGTGACCCGTTTCTACACACATAAAAATAAGTCCTTACAATATATATATGGAAATATACAAATATAGTGGGTACTGACTGGATTGTGTTCTTTTAAAATTTCTTCATAACTTGTGTTTTTGTGCCATCAGCTGAAAATGGATCCAAGCATCCTCAATTCTGGGCGCACCATTGACTCCATAGAGAACGAGAAACAAATTGTTGCAAAGCTTATCCACTTATCTTCAAATCAGTTAGATGAAAGGATTCAAGATTTAATTTTACTCAACGCCATCCTGGAGAGAAATATCAGCTGTGCTGCTGCCATCAACACCTTTGTTTCTAGATGTTGGAGCTTGGCCTGTTTTCCAGTGTAGTCCTGTTTCTCTGACTGTGACTAACTGGATGTGCTCTCTTCATCCTCTGACATGGGAGCTGGCTCGGAGCTCGTCTGCCTGGCTGTGTGTTTCCTGGACGGGGCCGCCTGTGGAGCTGGTTGACAGTTGCCTTTTGTATCTATGCTTCTTTTTCTATGTCTGCTTCTGTCTCCTTGAACCCCAGTGGGCCTCAGCAGATGGCCGCTCACACTGAGCCTGGTTCTGCTGGAGGTTTCTTCCTGTTCAAAGGGAGTTTTTCCTCCTCACTGTCGCTACAAGCATGCTTAGTGTGAGGGATTGCTGAAGAGTCAATGAGTCGATGCAATCAGCTGGTTCACCTTAGATATAAAACTTTGTATCAATCTGACTGGATGGTCTGGTTGAACTGCCTCTGTAAACTTCCTTTAGATTACTTGATGTGAAATGGTGCGATATAAAAATAAACTGAATTAAATTGAAAGTGAACTGAATGATCCAATCACCAGTGTTGCAGGAAGCAGACTGGTCATTTCTTTATTTATTTATGAGCAACACTGAATGCCGCAGCCCACTAAGCGGAAGCTTCCTCTTCTGATTAGTGGACCGGGAATTGAAACTAGGAATTGCACATTAAAAAAATTGCACAATTTCAGGTTAATTGAAAGATAAGAACCATTTCCGGTCAATTTGTCTCGGTAACCCAACCCTATACTTTAGCACAGTTGTTTCATTTGAATGTAAAAAGTTTTATTTTTTTTCCCAGCTTTTAGATTAAAAAAAATAAAAGTTATCACATAAATTAAAAAAGCTTAAGTGTTATAAAAGCTATCATCATTTTTCATAACAACCATCTTTCGCCCAACCTGTTTGGAGAATGCATTTAACATTATCAATTAAAAAAATACCTTACAATGTTTGTTCCCCTCTTAAAAATGCAGTAGATTTACAAAAAAGTCATTATAATAGGAAAGCAAAAATGTACAAAACACTAATTTCCTTATTTTCGTAATATTCTCAACATGATCTCTGTGTGATGTTTGATCCATTCACTCTTTTCATACCTGTAACCAGGGGTGACTGAGAGTCTTGTCAACACTGTACCTCTTTCTCATCTTCACTTGCAAGAGGTTATTGATCAGATCGATTGCTGCAAAAAAGAAAAGCGAGCAACAGGTAAACTTCTCATTAATGTTTTCCTCACAATGTTTCAAATAAGAAGTTAACATGCAAAAAAAGACAAACTTTTTAGTCTTATTACCTACATTTTTACATAAAAAAGACTTTAAAACCAACTGAAGAGGTCAGCACTTTGCAAACTTTTGGATGAATAAGTATTTTGTACATTTTGCTATGCAATAAACCTCACTACAAAAGAATACATTAATTTGTTATTTGTCAATATTTATTTTGGCTCAGTTTGACCTCTACATTAATGGTTATTTCTTTATAAAATCAGGGATTTCCTCTGAATTCTAAGGTGTTTAATAAGAAGTTGCCTCCTATTGATAAATGACACTGAATTTAATTCAATTCAGTTTCAATTATAACAGTTTCAATTATAACTGGATATCCATTTCATATGCTGTTTGATAAGGTAAGCGCTAACACTGCCACCAACAAATAAAAATGCAGTATAGTGTAGTAGTGTAGTGATTTAACAGCTCTATGTAAATCACTATATCCTGACAGTAGAATATTACATGTTCTGTGACAAATAAAATAAGCTCCTTTCCCTTATCCTGGAGGTCCTACTGCCAATATAAAAGATTCACCACTTCTAGGCTGAAACAACCAATCAGCTGATGGGATGTCTAAGTAATGTCGTCACCATTATGAACTGCTCACACCCATCATCCCCTTCTGGTTAAGCTCAGGATTGCTGATGTCCTATGACTTCAGCACATGAATAACTGACGATAAACATCAATGTAAAGCATATTGATATTTCTTTCCTACCAGTAAGTGTGCTTATCTGTTTATCTCCTATGATTGGTGGAACTGGATGCCAGCCTGCACATTCCCAGTCGGCTCCACTGCAGGATAGAAGCTACTGTAGAGAGGGAGCTGCAGCGCAGCAGAAAGCAACGCGAAGCGACCGCTTGCTAAGTCTCTATGTTACAATAAATGTATCAAAATACAAGGGCAGAGTTTAGAACAGAGAACTCAGCATTTGTTTCCTTTACCAGCATCCTGAAAGCAGTTTGTTTCATTAACACAAACGCAAAAGCTTTAATAATTTCACCAGTTTCGCCTGATTTTGCTCCATTAAAATTCACCTGGCCAGCGAATGCCATATGCCATAGTTCCACCTCCCACTGAAGCTCTCAGTGGCACCTCTCCCTATCTGTGGGGGGCTGGGGGCGGAATGGGTCAAAGGTCACCAGGATGGGACTAAACAGGGTTCCCGCGGGTCCTTAAAAAGTCTTAAAAGGCATTGAATTCTTCAAAATAAAACTAAGGCCTTCATTGGTATTAAAATGTCTTAAATCAGTCTTTCGAAGGTCTTAATTTTTAAAACATCATAAA
>NW_015151904.1:63990-65529 GCF_000732505.1 Cyprinodon variegatus
AATATATCTGTCATTTGTGTGTTTTTAGCTTTCTTCCTGTATGGGAAGCTTTTCAACATTTGAAACATTAGTGCAGTGGTTTATGTTAAAATAAACCTTTGGGTTACAGTAAGTTGTCGCAAGCAGGTTTTTCTTGTGTTTCTTGTGAATTTGGTCTTAAATTTTTATCTCAAGTGGCATTAAAAAGTCTTAAAAGTCTTGAATTTAACTTGCTTTATGCTGTAGGAACCCTGCTAAAGCCTGTCATAGCCATGTTAGGACTAGGCCTGTCCACATGGGTCCAATTGTCTTATTTTCTTTTTTGTTTTCCTTCTGTATCTGCAAAGCACCTTGGCTTTTAAAGCCAATTGGTGGCTTTTATGGGAAGACAGCGATTACAGAAAATGCTGAAAATCAGATGGAACTGCTTTGTCAACAATCGGTGATCCTTAAAATACATCTTCAAAACCCAAGCATTAATGGGGAATAGTATAACAGTAGCTATGATTAAAATTAATTTGTTAATTAAAAAGTTAGACTTTAAGCTCTTTTCATTTCTATTACTAAACTGGATTATTGGGATCTTTTCTTTGAAATAGATCAATAAAATAGGCAGATCTGGTGATGTTATCCTTACTTTACTCTGACATTTAATCTGCAGGAAGTTGTCTGCATTTATTTCTAAACTGCACTTTACCTCACTGTGGCATGAAGAGGTGGATGGAAACTGCTTTAGGTTCCTGGCTGAGGAGGGAGTGAGTCACTAATAAAACAGTCTTAGTGACACCTTGACAACTTTAGTGAGCACGCAGTGCATGTAGAGACATCAACATGAGTCACTCTGCTGTCGTATATGGCTCCGGCTTACTTAGTGATATACTATCAAACTGCTGAAGGGTAAATAAAGGGTATGTGATTAGCTAGCTGTAATTAGTGTCCCATATTTTCCAATATGGTTCAAATCCTTTCTGCTCTAACAACTGGCAGCATCATACAAGATAAACACTTCCAAGCATAAAAGACATATAGTGCAAATTAAAATCATTTTAAATTTTTTTAAGAGTTCACACTTTGCATTGTGCCTCTGACATAACTAACATTATAGGCCCGATGACAGCTTGGGGCGCACAAGAAAATATGAGCATTCATATACATAATTATCTATCTATCTATCTATCTATCTATCTATCTATCTATCTATCTATCTATCTATCTATCTATCTATCTATGCATATATATATATATGTGTATATATATATACATATATCATATATCTACAGTACATGTGTATATATATATATATATATATATATATATATATATATATATATATATATATATATATATATATATAAGTAATACCACAAATACCACAATAAACTGATATTAATATTTATAGGTAGACATATGGATTTTAGTGCATTATTTTAATATTGCTCAAAAACATTAATATATTATAAAAAATGAACAACAGCCAATACCGATGCCAACAGCAAATATAATATACACAATTTAAATTCCATCCATCCATCCATCCATCCATCCATCCATCCATCCATC
>NW_015151904.1:69703-71916 GCF_000732505.1 Cyprinodon variegatus
CAGCACACTTGGAATACATTGGACAGATCTCCAGATGCATTTGAGATATCAAAAAAGTACTCCAGAGTGTTGTTCAGCATGGGGGTGAGTAGAAAATGAAGGCTAATCATGTTTTGGGTGTACTATTCCTTTAACTCACAGAGCTCAGAGTACTAAGTTAAATGTTCTCTTTTCTGTTGCTGTTGTTCAATCAAAAAAGTACTCCAGAGTGTTGTTCAGCATGGGGGTGAGTAGAAAATGAAGGCTAATCATGTTTTGGGTGTACTATTCCTTTAAGCTTCTTGCATTGTAATAGTAACTTCTATAAACTTACAATCTGTTGCTGCTTTTGCCGAAAAAGCTTATTTAACCAACCTGTCAACTAGTTGTTGCTTAAACATATATCAAAGTAGCTGCTGGTTAAATTAACTGAATGCAGGTGTGTGTCTCTCCTCCATGTAGCTACTCTGTGCGCAGTGAATAGCGACCCCAATAACAGATCAAATCGACAGATCCGAGGATGTTTCACTGATAGGCAGGAAAAAAAAACAGGGAATCAAAACACTCTGAACACAGACAGCTGCACCAAACTCTGTTGGTTAAAGTAAATGAGCAGAAAAGGGGAGAAAAGCAGAGATTATTGGTGGGGGCATGTCCTCACCAGTCCTTTAGAAAGTTACAGTTGTGCATTAAAGTACCAAAAAGCTAACCTATTCTACAGTAACTAACCTTTCCAGGTGGTGGGTTATATTGTGGTGCACACAGCATTGTGTATTTTTTCCTACAGAAGCTGCGTCACATACTGTAGCGTTATGCCAGTGCTATGTGACTGCCTGATCGCCCTCTGCTGTTATTCTGCCTGTACTCTGTGGGGGTAAGAAAACAAGCCAAGCAGCAATCAGGCTGTCAAAGTAAAAAAAAATGAACACAAAGTAAAAAAAATAAAATCTAAAAATAAAGAATTGTTCATAAGTCTGAAATCGCGAGTCTAAGTCGAGTCTGAAATGACTAAATAAGCGACTTGAGTGCGACTCAGCTACGAGTCCCAAACTTGGTTCCCATCTCTTGGACATGCAATTCAGTTTTCTTCCCACAGGAAAAGAAAGAATTTGACATCAATGGCAGTTTCGGAGAAAAAAGTTGTAGAGACTGAGCAACAATTGAAGCAGAACTTCACCCCACAGAAACTGAGAGAGTTTGAAAAACTGAAATATGAGTATAACGAGGTACTTTCACAAAAAGTGGAATTTGAACTCTTCAGAGCCAGGCAAACATATTTTGAATCTGTGGATTCTTTCTTTTGTTAATCTGTGAGGCAGGGAAGTGATTAGCTCGTCACAGTAGCAGCCAGTCAAAATGGCCCTTCCCAATTGAAAGCGAGCTGAATGGCAGCAAAATCCCCTCCAACTTCCAGCTCCTGGCCTTCTCCTGGGCGTGCATATTTTTCACTCTTTCCCCTTTCACTGAATTATAGGGTCTGACCAGGAGATGAAGCTTCTCTTTATAAAAAGCTAGAGATGTGCATAATCAAAAAAAAAAACAGAAATACAATCATAGAGCATTCAATATTGTAAGAAAGCCCACAATGTTTCTGAGTAAATACATTATTGAATGAGTTAAGTTCTGTTCCGTTTATGTCTCTTTCCTTGTAAGTATGAAATGTCCCATGCTCCTGAATGCACCATAGCTATCTGACGCTCGTGAATGCATCACACTGGTTTGTGAATGCTGCGCTGTGAAGATGCGCGTTTGATTTTCCGCTTAAGCTTTGCAGTTTCAGAACTCACGTCGGCATCACTGTTTATTGTTGTGTTAATAACAAGAGACTACAAAAAGTAAATCAGCCGAACCTCGGACAAAACCTTCTGATTTAATGTCGTTCTAACACCTGTACTTTTGTAAACGAATCTGCCAAATAACTACAATTTTTTTCTCCTCAAGAGGAATATTTAAATGTTTTTATATCATTAATATAACAAAAGTTAGCTCCATTGGTCATATTGTAATCCGATTACATCGTCGATATGCAGTTGTACAGAGCGAGGCGCGCTCCCATGACTGGGGATGCATATCTCTGCAGGGATGCACTTTTTGGCATAACACCGGACCGCGGTCCGTTAATCTGTGACCTCCGCATTAAACCGAAGCCAAGAGTAACGAGTAACGGTTGTTTTAAAAATGTAAGGAATAGAAAGTACAGATACTTGCAGAGATGGCAAAAGTACTGACTTTCC
>NW_015151904.1:72391-90328 GCF_000732505.1 Cyprinodon variegatus
TGTAAGGAGTAGAAGTAAAAAGTCGCCATAAAAATAAGTAGTAAAGTAAAGTAAAAATGTCAGAAAAATCTACTGGAGTACAGTAACGAAGTATTGTACTTTGTTACTTCCCATCTCTGGATACTTGTGTGAAAATGTAATGAGTAGAAGTCAGAAGTAGGAAGAAAAATAAGTAATGGATAGATACCTAAAACGTGTACTTAAGTACAGTAATAAAGTATTTGTACTTCGTTACTTGACACCTCTGTCCATAAGTATATTTCAGAGATAGCGGGGATTGGACTACAAACTGCCCTGAACTCTTTATACTAGGGAATCCTAGTTTAATCCTTTTTTTATATTCTTTTTTCCTGATGTGGCAGTCACTTGGTATTGCTATGGCAACCACAACGGCTTTCCTCTGCTTTTTGTCCACCACCATAATATCCGGGTAGTTTGCCATTACCATTTTGGTCCGTCTGTATCTGGAAGTCCAACAGGATGTTGGCTCGGTCATTCTCTACCATCTTTGGAGGTGTTTCCCACTTTGACCTTAGGGTTTTCAGCCACTTGGTTATGGTCCTCCATGACCGGTCCAACTGACCCAGGTGTCGCCCTCCTGTCAGCTGGCCAGGCTCAGACACAACTCCTTTTAGTTACTCAGATCAAACTGGCTTCATAAAAGGAAGGCACGCACCTATGTATGTAGATTAATAAATCTAATAAGACTATTTCTACAGTGATAACATTACAACCAACATATTATCACTAGATGCAAAAAAATAAAGTGTTTAATAGAGTTCACTGTATTTGTTTGCATCTCTAAGGAAGTTCTGCTTTGGTATTAGCCTCATAAATTGGTCAAAAGTACTTTACAGCTCCCCAACACCAGGAACATGGAATATTTAGGGGAGTAAGTAGCTTAACAGGACAAAGACGCCTCAGTGGCCTAAATGTTTTAACTGTACTAAATGCTGAACATTGAATAGCAGTTGTTAGCCTCCTGGAAGCAATGCTTCATACAGAGCTGAAATGTCATAGTTCTGCCTGTATTAGAAATCTAGTCACATTCAAAAGTTAAAAACTGAGGAACATTCGTTACCATCAAGAATGATCATCTTGATCATCTGGCTGTAAATGTAAATAATGCCTGACATTGGAAATGTCTTTAGATCCATCTAACACTGCAGTCACACTGTGAATGGGGTCCAAATCCGCTCTCTTAATGGTGATGACAAATGTGTTTCTCAGGTCCCTCCAGATGTTTTCCTAAATTTGAAGAGCTCCATCTTAAAATCTATTTTCTGAATCCAAAGGCTATGAATGTTTAGAATATAACTGGACTCCGTTGGATAAAGAAGTAAAAATAATGTGTCAATAATTACATTTCTGCCCCTCTGGTAAAAGCATATTTATTGTTGTCATACAAGTCTATGACAGGTTAATAAAGTTTTATGACTACTACCTCACAGGACATCAAAGGAATAGTAGGTGTTTTATTACTGTCAATAAACTATAAGGTAAAAATTGTGTGTATTGCTTTTAAAAAACGGCCTGTTTCCCCAAATGCTCATTTGACCAGATGTTCATTGTCAAAGCAGGATGACATCATCACTGCAATTAGCCATTGAATGTTGGCAGGCACTAAGATTCTCTTACAACTTCTTTAAGATTGATTTGGCGATCTCTTTGTTACAACATGATAATACTGTCAATGCAATTTAAAAAATGAATAAATTAAGGTAAAGTAATTTAGAGACAGAATCAGAACATCAAAGAAACCACCTCAAAATGTCAAAATGTTTGATCTCTTCTTCCAGCGACTTCTTCAGTCTGAGGAGTACGCCCGCCAACGGGGGGGACAACAGGGTCAGTTGTCCCGGACCCAGGGCAGAGGGGGGGCCCCGAATAAGACCACTACATCTTTTGCCACAAATATTATTTTTTAAAGATGATCAAGGAAATTGGAGCTTTGTTCTTAAGTTTAAAAAAATATTTTTCTTTTATTAATTGGCCATAGATTATCCACTGCAGTATTGGGAAGTACCCAGTATCAGTTATCGTCTGATCGCTGCGCTGGTGGCTCCGCTGTCTGAAATCAATCTGGTGTTGGCGACACTGATGACGTAGACCTAGTTATATTTAATTACAAATATGATTTATCCCCCCTGCTCTCAGGTAAAACACTCATCAACAGAGAGGCTTGAGCTAAAACCGAAACTGAAGAGGGTGGAATGGTTCTCTAACCACAGCGCTAATGAGGATCTGAAAATGCATTCATGAGTTGTGACGTACTGTTGGGGGGACTGGAGGCTGACGAAGATTTTCTATTGTGAATTAAATATAAAAAATTTGTTTATTTCTTGCTTCCAGATAAGGTTACTTAAATGTAAATGTTTAAAACATTTTTGTTCTTGCCTAAAATGTAACATTTTACGTGAGACTGTGATGATCTGCCCTGATAGCTGACCTTAACTGTTCATGCCTTTCTCCTGCCTAACTCTGCCTGGTCTCCAATTATCTCTAATCTCATCCACCTGCATCTGTTCCTTTATATTGGGCCCAGGTCCAGCTATCGGGGCCAGATAATTGTTTGCTGTTTGCTTTATTCCCTGTTAGATGTCTTCGGGTTCTGTTTTCATAAGTTATATTAAGTCCAAGGTTCATGTCCCCGTTCCACTGCATCTGTGCGTGTTCGTTTGGGCACGCTTCTCGGCCCATCTGACTCAGAACCCGCCTTCACGCTCTGAGGGTTACTGGAAGCCTGGATCCCTCTGTTCCTGTTTGGGTAGGAACCTCTGATAGGCGGAGAACTCCTGGATCCCTGAACTGTTCCTGCCTGATCTGCTCCCCCCCTGACCTGCTACCTGCATGTTGTCCAGGGCTGCAGCATCAGGGACACTCAGAGCCGCATCTCGCTGGCAGTGCATCGGCTGATCCTGCCTATGATTGAGAGGATGGACTGATCTGCTAAACCATGTAAGTGACTCACTTGGAGAATCATCTCCTGTCAGATGATTGTGGTCACTTGCTTGTGTTTCTCCCTCCAGAATGTCAGTGATTGGGCGGTGCCTCCTGCAGTCGCTGCAAGTCTGCAGATCCACATCAGCTCTGTGCTTCTGTTCTGTCGGTTTTTCTGTTAATAAACATTTTGAACTTCCCAACTGGCCTTCTCACCTTCTGTCCACCTGTTCCGTTTGTAATAAACCTCCTTGATAATCAAAGCTGGATGCTCACATACAAGATAATCATAATGCCTAAATTAATCCTGAAAATACAGATAATACAGTTTCTGTTAGGTCCTTACAATAGAAACACATCCATCTTTCCAATGTAACATCCTTAAAATACAAATGTAGAAAAACAATAGAAAGAAAACAGAGAAACAAAAACTATGAGTAATTTTTGGTAACTGAATCCTTTGATGGTAGCAAGTTAAAAAGCTGCTGTCCACGGTAGGAAGGCTCTATGCAGCATTTAGAGCTCTGCTGAGAGCTGGTTTCAAGCAGAGTCAAAGTGCAACCAATATTTCTTTCTGTGTCTTTGGTAACCCTGTACATAAAGGATTATTAACTTCGAACCTTACTCTCTTAGGTTATGCCGCAAAGATTTTTACAATAGGCCAACAGCGGGCATTTTTCAGTAGTCAACAGTAGCCCAGGATTTTACTACTTTGTGAGTACAACAAATGTTTGCTTTATTTTCTTAAGCATATTTAAAGAAGAGCATTAAAAACATGGGTCAAAGAGTAACAGGCAAAGGTTTTTTTTTCTTCTTCTTTTTAGTTTGTTTAGCTTTTCAAAGTAATTCTATCTGATGCTGGTGCTCCAGAACACAATGGCTGAAGAGATCACCCAATGATATCAGAGGCATCCCAGGATTTCTGGAGATGACAGGACTGTCTTGTACTTAAAGTCAGAGGAGTACAGAGTAAAAAGGAATGGAGAGAGTACTTTACTGTACTGTGGCTAACAGTGCATCCTAGTTTGTAACCTTAAAAGAACCTTGCATGGCTTCTTCAGCTTCATGTGAAAAAAAGAATGTGATTTGACTTCCAAAGAGGAGGTCTTACTTCAGAGATATACGAGTCCTTGACATTTTATTTCATAAAATAAATCTGAAGTTTAGTTTTCTCTGGTACAGCAGCTGAGAAACTGATGGATAGCAGGCAGTGTAGCAGAGAGTTAGACATGATTAAAATCACCAATCATTGCCACAAACGTATCTGGCAGTTGTGTCTATGGCTTAGTAACAACATAACTGATTATGTCAAATGCAGTGTCGGCAACAGCAGAAGGTGGAATGTAAATGGTTACTAAGAGAGGACTTGTAAACTCTCTGGGGAAACAATATGGTCATAAAACCAACTGCCATCATTTCGATATCTGGGCTGAAGAGACATCTTCATAGTTAAATATTCTGGATGACGCTATCTGTTGTTCACAACACTGTCAAACCATCTCCCTTTAGTTTTCCAGGCTTCTTTAAAACGTTGCCTTCTTGTATGGTCAGAAAAACTGGCAGAGAGGTGTTTAATTCCAAGAGGGAGCCTCCACTCTGGGATCCTCAGCAAAACCTTGAAAACCTGATTGCTCGTCGGACACCGCACAATCTCAGCCCACTGCTCCCCAAGGGGATGGGTTCAATGCAGAGGTACATTTCTCCAATGTGAGATGAGTAAGTTTAATTTATAAAAAAATATTGAGACTTCATCCTGAAGCCATATTTCATTAAAAGTTTCTGCATTTTTAATATTCTGGCTTGGTCCTTGCTTCTAATGTTTTCTAATGATCTCACACTATAATGATTAATAGAAGAGATGACTTAAATTTCCCTTTGGGCCCCTCCCGAGTAGAAGAGGACAAAGCCTCCTCCCACCAAGGAGAAATACTACCCCCAATCATCAGACGTCATTAAGACGTTGGTTTGTTAGGCTAAATCTGGTCAGTCCATCATAGTCCTGATTTAGTCCAGATATACTTGTTAAAAATTAGGCTTTGTTTGGTCGGTCTTATTTTGTCTCAGTTGAGCCCTATAAAAGACTGAAAACAATCTGAAAATTACGGCTTTTCACCCTTCACTTTTCAACTAAATGTAGACGTTGTTTGGGTGTAAATCATGCCATCTTTTCAGTGTCTTTTCAACCAATATTTTGCTTGGGCGGTAAGTCTTCCGAACCTTCTAAGGTTCCATAGATCAGGTCCGATCTATCCATTACCCAATATTCTTTCCACTGGCCCTAATGGTTATCCCTGCCGGTGGTTGGCCAGTTTTTGGAACGACCCATGAGAAGGAACCCGACCACCAAGTACCAGCTGATGAACACCAACATGAAGCCTGACTCCAAGCTGAGGTCCTAGTTCTACCATAGCAGGTGACATTGTTTTCCTTATTCATTGTTCATTATAGGGCTGATGTACCAAGTGAAGTCATTTGACTCAACATTTTAGCTGCTATAAGGGCTTTCTGAATCCCTCTTTTTCTAATCTGTCACCCATCACCTATTTACCCTATTTGGGGTAGCCCCAGACAACATAGTTCCTTATTTCAAGGATGTATTACTGACCTTTAATAGTGTTCAGGTATTTTTTTAAACTCCTCCTTAGAAAATGTTTTGCGATATGATCGCTTTGTGCCTACCACTAAAGATGACATACCTTCCTGCGAGACTTTCTTCCATGGATGGGGAGGGTACATGAAGGCTGCATTCTGGATCTGATCGTTAATATCTTCATCTTCATTAAAAGGGAATGTTCCACTGAGACTGAAGAAAAACAGTTCCATAGGTTAGATGACAGAATAAGACTATTCAGATTATATCAATCTCCAATTTCCTCTTTAAGAAACTGAACACAAAAGTAGAAATGAGAAATGGAAATTTCAAAAGCAACAAGCATGATCTTCTAAAGCAAAAATGTGTTATCTCTGAGATTCCCTACCTGACATAAATGATGACTCCCACTGACCACATATCCAAAGAACGGTTATAACCTTTGTTTCTCAGGACTTCAGGAGCAAGGTATGCTGGCGTGCCAACCACTGAGCGCCGAAATGACTTCTCACCGATGATTCGAGCAAATCCAAAGTCACAAAGCTTTACCTGCAGCAGGAAGAGGAGAGAAGGCAGTCTTACAAAATCAATCTGGCAAATGCTAGTCCCTTTTTTGAACCATGGTGATGTGTAATAACTTACTATAATCTTAGTTTTCAGGGCAAAATTACATACATTCACAGTGAGTATAAATGATCATTAGGGGCTTCTAACATTGCCTGTGAGCCTTATCTTTAGTATTAAAGCCATCAATAATATTTGACCAATTCTGATTGAATTTTTGACCAATCTTCAAAAATGGAGAAGATCATTTACATCACAGTACACACATATGTACAAACAAAGTTTACCTGAGGGAATGAGTCTGCAGAAGCCAGTAACACATTTTCTGGCTTTAGATCACAGTGGACAATATTCTTGAAGTGGAGATGACGCAGAGCCACTAGTATCTAACGATAAAGAAGAATAGCACCTTTATATTCACATCGTAGGGATTACATTTAAAAACTAAATCACTCTGAGGGTACTTCAGAGTGATTTAGTTTACAGTTTTTGCAGCTATTACATTTTTTTTTCATTATATTTACCAGGCATATTGAATTAAAAACTGCAGGAACCATTCTGTTTTGGACATATTTTTAATTATGTCAAATGTTCTTTTCCTTTTACCATAAGAATATGTGGGAACAGCTCTTTAAATGCAAATATTTGAATTAGGTAAAGGTTGTGTTTTTATATTGAACTTTAAATGCTTGTGAACTGTTTAGACAGACAGACAGATTAGACAGACTATTAATTATTCACAATTACAGTGTTTTAAATGAAATAAAGCAATGTTCCAATAGATTACTTTGTGCCATTGAATCTGAAACCATGCTAATCTACTTTTAGGATAAGCAGCCCAACTTTGCTGGAAAAGTGGCTGTTTCCTACTGTTAAGAAGCCCTGAGCTAAAAACCCAACTTCCCTGTTGCTGGTTCCGACCGTTGCTTTTAATGAATAAGGATGCTGCAATCTGCCCATCGAGTGACAAAAAATAACATCCGGTTTCATCCTGGCCAGACCTTTCAAACCAAGGTGTATTTCTGCGCGTTGTTGAAGCGGTTCTGATTCCTGAACTTGGCTATCGAGCTGCTGCCCTGCCCCTGTCTGTTGCTGCTGCACCCTGACTGTGCGCTCAATGTGACTGTGATTGGTAAAAATTACGATTCTACAAAGTCTTGTGTTGCTGTGTGCTGGACTCAGTCTGGGTTCTTCGCTGGTACAGCTACCTGAAACGTTGAACTGCAGAACCTTTACAGACGGGGCCCCGATACTGCCCTAAAATGGTGGCATCGGTATCGGCGAGTACCAACCAATAGGGCACTGATACCATTTTGAGAGCCAGAAGTTTCTTCAACTATTGTCACCCATTCCTGGTAGGCAATAAAAAGTTCTACTGGATTCACTTTGTATTAGATTTTTTCCTGCTTCACAAAGGTAGGCAGCAGCTTGACATGAAGCCATGATGGCAATTATTTTACATTATTATGTTATCGGTATCGGCCGATACTGCACAGCCAGGTACCAGGTATCGGTATCGGGGCCAAAACATGGCATCGGCGCAACACTACCCTTGACTGGAAAGTAAATAAAAGATCTATAATCTCTTATTATACTTAATAAATTCATAAGCAAACTGGTAAAATTACAAAACATGAATAACATACGTAGAAAGAAAAAAATATGTATTGTGAGACAAAATATTTGTATTTCAAATACTTTTCCTTTTTTCCTCCCACTCCGTTGATGTGGCCTTCAGAACCTGGGAAGGCAAAGAACTTAGCTGAAGTCTGTATTGCAATTTTTAGAGCTACGTTGACACTTGGACCAATGTTACTGTACTCTATTATTTATAGAGGAACAGTTTTTTTTTTTTTTTTATTCAGAAGAGAAACCAAAATACTGTTGCTATATGGCACATTTGGTTAGAAAGCTCAGTGGGTTCAGGGTTGCTTTTGGTCTATAAGCCCCATAATGTAGCCTAAGTACGCTTAGATAAATAATACTCAAAGCGCCAAACTTTATTTCATTTTTATTTAAACAAAGTTCAAAAGGCTTAGGACTTCTGATTTTGGTATATCAGTAACAAAATTACAGTGAGAAAAGTATTACCTGTGTGACTAGGAACTTCGTGATTCTTTCCGGCAACCGACCTTTCTCACTTGACAGGATCATCTCAAGCATGTCTCCGTGAAGCTTCTCCATCACCACAAACACTCGCTCTGGTGTCTCAAACATGCACTCCAGGTTTACCACACCTGGGTGGTGCAAACTCTGAGAATAAAAAAGATAAATGAGATCCTTTATGAAATAATCTCATTATTCTGTTAACCCATGTCATAATAATATTAACCAGGACCACAAAAAAATAATGCAGTCACCATCACACCTGCTTCATTTTATTGGTTAAAAGTTTTATCTTTGCTTCTCATTTTTAGAAATCCTCCTTTCTGTGAAAAAGTATTCCTATAGAAGTGTAAACAGCACATGAACATTAGTTATAGCACGATTCCTTCCACCTTATACTTAGTGTGTTTATTCTAATTGCCTGATCCTGACTAGTTTCTGCTCCTGGACTTCTGAGTTTGCCTGCCCATGTTCTGATCTGTTTGCTCTACCTGTCTTCAGACTTCCTTTTGATTCTGCCTGCTAATGACCTTGGTTCTGTCTCCTGTCGCTGGCTTGGATTTCCCTTTGGAACCTCTTCGGATTTCTGATCTTCTGGCCTGGACTTCTGCTTCCTCATTGACATCGGCTTTAGATTCCCCTTCCAGATACTTCTGCTCTTCCTCGTCTGCTGGCTTCTACTCATCGGTCTGCTCTGGACACTTTTGGCTTCTACTCCTGCAACTGTCTGGGTGGCTTCCGCCGCATGCTGTGGGAACTCATCCAACTGGATTCCACTCCCTCCTCTTGGCTCGGACTGAACTTAAAAACTCACGTTCGCTATCGTTCCCCATCAGAGTTGGTGTGTTTCTACCTCTGCAGTCATTTAGTCCAAGCTGACGAATCAAAGATCCCTGAGAAGTAAATAAATGCTTTTTTATAGATCACTTGAATCTGCCTGAATTCTGCATCCAAAGTTCTGAGACCTGACAGAATTTGGCCAAAACATGGACCCATTGTCAGACAGACAGTGATGTGCAGGCAGGTGCAATCAGGCTTCTCCTGCTTCCACAACTGCGCTCACTTCAGCTTCCATGTCTACATTACCGGTTGCTAGGTCAATCAGTCATGAAGTGCATCTGTCTTCCCCAGAGTTGTTTAGGGGTGATTCTGAACAGTGTCTGGCTTTACTGACTCAGTGTGAGATTCACTTCGAACTTCAGACCTCCGCATTTCACTCTGGTAGGGCTAAAGTGGCTTATGTAATCTCTCTGTTAGTGGGCAAGGCTAAGCTATGGGGAACATCAGAGTGGCAAGACAATCCTAGCCTGTGTAATTCATACATTGCTTTTTCACATGAATGAATCCGAGTTTTCTGCCCAGTTCTCCCCAGCAGGGAGGCTTCAAGAGGACTCCTTTCTTTAAACCGGACTGTGTCGAAGTATATAATCAACTTCCACCTGCTGGCATCAGAGAGCCCCTAGAACGAGGAAGTTCTCATGGATGTGTTCATCACTGGACTTAATGAAAGGATCATGGATGAACACTCAAACCTTGATTACCCTCGGTCACTTAAGCAGCTTGAGGATCTAGGAACTCGGATCGATCTCCACCTCCTTGAATGGCATAGAGAGCGGAGAGCCCAACTATCAGCTAATCCTCGCTCAGCTGCTCCTTCCGACCTGGGGCTAATGAGATGTTGTCTGACTTGCTTCAAACTAAAGCAGCTGGGACGCACCCGACTTTCCAGGGAGTAGAGGGATCAATGTTTCAAGCTGAAGCTGTGCCTCTACTGAGGCGGAGAGGGACACCGGGTAAGATTGTGTCCAGTAAAAGGACAGGCTCAGTAGGAGGAGGGAGAATCCTGCTGAGCCAACCCAGACTGTCTGCCCAGAATTTCTTCTCCCTGTAACATTATCAGTCCAATCTGTTAGTCCTAACTTGTCAGTATTCATGGTCTCTGGAGCCGATACCATGTTTATGGATCGGGACTTTGCCAGACAACTTGGCACTAAGTCTTTTCCTTCACTGGACTCTCACAAGGTTTTAGCCTTGGATTGCCATCAGTTGAATAGATCCTCTCCAATGACTAAAACGGTTGAGCTTGAGGTGGATGGGAATCATGTTGAACAGTTATCCTTTCTAATCATTGATTCACTTCAGGTTCCTGTTATTTTAGGCTTAACCTGGTAAACGAAGCATAACCCACAGACTGATTGGCAGAAAGTGGAGGTTTTGGGCTGGGCTACTTCCTGTTTATGTTCCTGTGTACGCTCAGCAAGATTAAAATTGGAATGAAATGGAAGGAATTTTTGGGTTTTGTGGTTTCTCCTGATCAGATCTCTATGGACCATACGAAGGTGCGTGTAGTTACCGACTGGCCGGGTCCTAAGGATAAGGAACAACTGCAGAGGTTCCTAGGGTTTGCTAATTTCTACAGGAGATGAATCAGAAACTACTGTCAGGTAGCTGTGCTCCTTTATGATCCTTACTTCTGTTAAGCTAAAGTTTTGTTGGAATGATCAGGCGGATTGAGCCTTCCAAAGACTCTGTTCACCTTTCTCCCAATCCTTAGAAACAATTTATTGTTGAGGTAGAGGCATCCAGAGGTTGGGGGTGGTTCTCAGTGAGGAGGCTAAGGACGGGAAAATTCATCCATGTGCTTTCTTTTCAAAGAGACTTTCAAGTGCAGAAAGGAACTATGATTTTCTCATCATAGTAGCTTCATCGGTCTGTTCCTGTTTGGCTGTGACTCCATCCTGGAGAGAAATATCTACTGTGCTGTTGCCATCAACACCTTTGTTTCTAGATGTTGGAGCTTGCTGACTGAATTTCAAACATCTTTGGTTTTCTCCCAACCTTAAGATTTCTGATCGGGAGGTAGTTGTGAGAGGCTGATCACCCCTCATTATCCCCTGTACACTGCACGACACACATCGCAGGATCAGGCTGAAAGTTGGCCCGATCTAAGCATTCTCGCATGACTGGAGAATCGACCTGAAAAGGGCAAAATTCATACAGTGTATGCCCGGCTTTACCGCGACCAATTGTATGTGCTCTCTTTGGTCCTCTGACATGGGAACTGGGTCGGAGCTCGTCTGCCTGGCTGTTTGTTTCCTGGATGGTGCTGCCTGTGAAGCTGGTTGACAGTTGTCTTTTGTATCTTTGCTTCTTTCTGTATGTCTGCTTCTATCTCCTTGAACTCCAGACGGCCTCAGCAGATGGCCGCTCACACTGAGCCTGGTTTTGCTGATGGTTTCGTTGCTCTTAAGCGGGAGTTTTTCCTGTCCATGTCACTACAAGCATGCTTGGTGTGAGGGATTGCTTTCAAGTACATAAGTCGATGCAACCAGCTGGTGTTCCTTAGAAAAGATTGAACCGATCTGACAATGATCTGGTTAAAATGTCCCTGTACAGTGCCTTAAGATGACATGTGTTGTGAAATGATGCTATATAAATGTCTCTTATTTGTGAGCTTACCTGTAAAATGGCCACTTCGTTGCGCAGCTGGCTTTCCTGCTTAGTAGGGAAGCGAAGTTTATCAATTATCTTGATGGCAACATCTCGACCAGACTTCCGATGTTTACCTGCAAGGAACGTACCAACAACTGTTAAAATAAATAAATTAACCATTAAAAACAATTGGAACACTTCAAATTTATCTAAAAAATAATTAAGTTGGCTACTATTTCAGGACGTGTGTCATGTTTAATTTTAGTGGCTTCAACTTTGGCCAATGTAGCATAATGCAGGGAACACATGAAATTGGCTCCAATCAAGCGCTGTCCACTGGGTATGGCATGGCGTTGCAAAATGGAGTGATAGCCTTCCTTATTCAGAATCCCTTTTACCCTGTACAAATCTCCCACCTTACCAGCACCAAAGCAACCCCAGACCATCACACTACCTCCACCATGCTTAACAGATGGCGTCAGGCATTCTTCCAGCATCTTTTCATTTGTTCTGCGTCTCACAAACGTTCTTCTTTGTGATCCAAACACCTCAAACTTGGATTCATCCGTCCACAACACTTTTTTCCAGTCTTCCTCTGTCCAATGTCTGTGTTCTTTTGCCCATCTTAATCTTTTTCTTTTATTAGCCAGTCTCAGATATGGCTTTTTCTTTGCCACTCTGCCTTGAATCCTGCAGCCGCCTCCTCACTGTAGATGTTGACACTGGCGGGTACTATTTAATAAAGATGCCAGCTGGGGACCTGTGAGGCGTCTGTTTCTCAAACTAGAGACTCTAATGTTCTTATCTTCTTGCTCAGTTGTGCAACGCAGCCTCCCACTTCTTTTTCTACCCTGGGTAGAGCCGGTTTGTGCTGTCCTCATAAGGGAGAAGCTAGCTGAATTTGAGTAGCTGTAGGTCCATCAGCCCCCACCATTAGAGCGTCCCCACCAACTTTTATTGCAAGGTTACACCCTTCGGCCATCGTAAGGGGGTCGTGGGCAAATCGCTCAATGCGCAAACAAGGATTCTTAATCTTCTTCTGTGATGAAAAACACAGGCAGGGCTGTGAGTGAAATGGAGTTCTTTCTGTAAAACTGGCAAAGTGTAGTAGCCATGCCTCAGCCATGTCTTTGTCGAAATACGTTGTCGCCTTTTCTTTTAGGGCTTTCAGCAAAAAATAGCATAAATTGCCAAGGCAGTGCGTTTCACTGTAGTGAGCTTTATATTCTTCTTCTACTCGTTTGGCTTCCGGATAGACGAATCCAAGTAGCCATCTCACTGCGGAGCTGAGTCCCACCTGGTTTTTAGACTCACAGTGTGAGCGGGTAGATTGCATCAGAGCGTCGGGCCGCACAGAGTGAGAACATAAATTGTGAGCTGTGTATTCACACCGTAAGACGAAATCGCAGGGTTTTGTCTTACAGTGTGAGCTGTAGCTGCGCTCAACGATTGAAAATATCAACAGTGTACGCCCGGCTTAACACATTGTCCCTTTAAGCTTGCCTTAGTTGCAGTAGAAAAAAATAATAATAAATAGGCATATATATCACTTATATATTGCCGGGGTTCTGATAACACCAGAATCTTACCTCCATACACAATACCAAACTGTCCAGAGCCAAGAACCTCATCTGGAAAAATCTGATAAATCGAATTTATGTCCTGGAGATCAAGAAAAAAAAATAGGATTAGTACCATACAGAACACATAATTAAAAACATATTAATATAAAGCAATAAAATAACTTTCTATTGATGTTGGAGTATGTACCTTTAAGAAGCTGCATAAAACTAAAGGATCCATCAAAAAGGTCTGACTGCAGGTGGTTTTGCATGGTTAAAATATTCAAAGCAAGGACCTCCAACTTAATATAAAAGACTTCAAGTAAATGGAAGAGCTCTACAAGTAAAATGAAACATTTCTAAAGACTACAATAATTAGAGAGTGAAAACTAACACTAAAAAAGAAAACAAGAAACTCAGAGAACCCCAAAAAAAGAGAAAAAAAAAAAAGAACAAAAATTTTTTTTGTCTAATTGTGCGATCGTGTCTCTCCGATACTTTTTTAACGGTGGTTTTCTTGAGAAAACGAGTGTGTCAGGACTCCTGTTTTCTGTCTGTGTTTTCTGTGTTTGTCTCCTTTCATCCACCAGGAGGCGCCTGGTTCTGGTCCGCCTCCTCACACAGCTGCGGATGGTTTCCTCGTTAAACGGAGTGTTCTTAAGCTGCTGGCTGCCACTACTTCAACAAGTGTTTGCCAGTTTTGGGTACTCTAGCCAAGCTGAGTTTGCTAAGTCAAGCTGAGTTTTTGTCAACCTGAGTTTAACTTTGTTTTTGTCTTTGCCTCTTGGCAGGAAGTTGTCCTGCTTACCGGATCTCTCGGACCTTCACACCCTGGAAGGACACAACAACTTCCCTGGAAACATGAGTTGGCAACCAAAACCTCTTCTCCAAGTTTTCACGAGTCAAATTCCCCACTGAGCCTGAACTAACCGCTGTGTCTTCCGATCACTTTGCAGTTCCGGTTAAGCAGTGTTCAGAGCAACACTTCTCCCCCTGTTTACCTCTTCAATAAAACCCGGTAAAACTTTTACCTGGTCTCTCTGTTTGGTTTTCTGCATTTTTGGGTCAGAACTTTGAAACATCATGACAGAGTTAATTTTCTCATTATCTGAAGATAAAGTTAGCCATTTTCTCTTCATAACGAGATGATTGTCGTGTGTTAAAACTGATTACATCCTTCAATACCACAATAGTGGGAGAGGATTTATAAGTATAAGTCATGGCAGCCTATGTGTGATTCTGTAAATAATCCTGTGTTTAATTATTAGGTAAGACAACATTACTGGTTTGATGATTCATAAGCAATTAGACCTATGCCTCTGCCACCTTAGCACCGGGTGTTTTCTGAACAGCCCCGGTGTTACACCTATAAGATGCATTAACCCCAGATTAAAGTCCAGATTAAAGATTTTCATTAAAAAAGTCAGATTTGTTTCTACTGTATTCCATGCAATCCAATCATCCACCACCACCTGACAATGAGTGAAAAGAAAAAGGAAACAGAAAAACAGATTACCGCGACTGCACAACTACGGGCCCCGCAGGCATGGATGGGCTGGGAATCCAGGGCCAGCCTCATTCATTACTCATACAGGTTAATCATCTCGTTATCTCAAGAAATCAATAACTGTTTTCTCACGGTAACAAAATAATTATCTTGTTATCTTGAGAAAACAATTAATTGTTTAACAGTGATAACAAGGTGGTTCTCAAGAAGGCAAAGGGAAATTTTAAAAGTCGAGTATGACTGCTCTCGGCTTCCGTAAGGTTGTTTAGGGATAGATACAACTTTTTTTTACTTTGGGCCAACTGTTGGGAGAATGATTGGAGTCTAAGTCTCTTACCGCTGTAGACATGCATAGATGTTAACAAATAAAGAAAAAGTGATTAAAATAAAGATAATTGGATAAAATCAGAAAGGAATTCAAGAACGGGTCGGTGCTGAAAGCCAGCAGTCTGCCTCCCACAGTATTACAACAGACTATCAGAGATCAATAACAGCTTTGAGTCTGAAACTAGAAAATATTTCCTACTTGCTCTCTTCATAATGATTCTCATTTTTATCCCATGTTCACAGAAAGCCTATTATAACACCTCAGGCAAAGAGGACAGGAATACAATATTATAAATCTCTTCCTCCTCCTCATAGTTTGTGGTCTAATTACCATCATCTCTATGGAAACCATGTAGCTGAGTGAGTAATCACAGTAATCTCCATTTAACGTGCTTGATACTTGCTCACCTTGGAGATGGCAGGGTGTATGTCTGCATGGAAACATGACAAGATGTTCTTGGCAGCCTTAAGCTTTGTGGGAATCTTTACAGTATATATATCTATGTCACATACATCAAACCTACACAAACTGACACAATCCCAAAATCTGCATATGCAAACATCTGAAAAGTGTCAGGGAAAGCAAAAAGGCATCATTGATTTAAACAGAAAGCACCGTAACCTTGCAAACCCTTGTATGCATACGTGTGTGTGTCTACACATTTATGTTAGAGCCTTTTCTGGTGTTTTTTTTTTTTTTTTTTTTGGGGGGGGGGGGGGGGGTACATTTATGAAGCAGTAATTGTTTTTTAACAGTGCACCAGCCACAGTTGTGGGTTCCAATTTGAAAAAATAAAAGTTCAATTGACAACTAACCTCTAGAGCAGCAATGCACCTGAGTTACTGCATTTCTCCCATTATCATTAAAAGAATAGAAACTAAACAGTAACTTAAGAGAAGTCACGTTAAAGACTTTCTGAAAGCTCTTTCTAGTAGTTGTTCATGAATATTTGTGATGATATTTATCATCCAGGCTTTAATCAGACACAAAGCAGACGTCTGTCTGACACATCTGCACAAAGCTCCGTTTTTAGAAAGCGGTGTCCAGCTACAAACTGCTGGGGGCATTTTCAAACATCCAGCTGATATGCCGAGTAGTTCCTAGAACCAAATGTGGGGGCGTGCAGCATGACACACGGCTGCTCTCTGTAGCTGTAAGCTGGGTGAAGAGGAGCTCAGCGGCTCTGCTACCTAGTCTATACAACAACAGCAGACAATGCTGCAGTACTCTGGTGTATTCATATATATGTTCAAATCAATGGACTATTGACCTCAGGGCTCGGGGGGGAAAGATTGACAAACAGAACATATTTACCTCCATGAGGAAGGAAACTGAGATTTCTCATATTAAGTCAGTTATTCCCTAACATTAACATAGATTAACTACATAAATTAGATGTCATAAGAACGGCAATGTAGAAAATAAAAACACACACAAAAAAAGAATATTACTGTTATAACTTTCAGCAGTAGATTCTACACTAGTGGCACAGACTGTCATTCAGATCATGTTACCGCAGATATTACACCTAAATGAACATAACATGTTTTCTTACCACATTCTCCTGGATCTGGCAGTTGGAGACAGAAATACTGATTGATATTTCCTCTGTTGATCAGAAAAAAAAGAGGATCAGACAGAAAAAATAGCAACGAAACATTTTTACACTCACAAGTACTTTTTTGTAACAACAGATCACTATCACTCAAAACAATTTGTAGGATTAATAAAGTGGGAGGAAAACCTAGGCACACAAAATCTCTGTCAGTTGAAATCCTAAAACATCTCCTGTTCTTTCTCATGTTCTTAATCAGGAATCTGATGTTAATTCAGTATTTACATTTGGTTCAAACATTTGAAACCTGTAGACAGTGGTTACTTTATTCAGACAAGCAACCACAGTATGGTTCTTTGGAAGCATTAGTCATGATCAGCTTGACGTCACTGAAGCCTGAAATATCTCTGATGGGCTTTGAGTGGGCATCGTCAGTCTAAGGAGAGCTAAGACCCTGCAGTGGGATTCAGCTTGAACAGAAACAGTTATAACCAAGCAGGAAATGTGTCAAGAGTCTTTTACCAGGACAACATGAATTACATTTGAGTAATTTCTTTCCAAACAAAAGGTCTGAAGCAATCAGTGCTAACTTACAGTAGAAGCCATTAAAAATGTCTCCACTTTCCTAGACGGGCCCTTGGCTGGTCTTTTTTTAACATCAATTTTATTACTGAAATATTCATTCTGTCATGATTTGTGGAAATTAAGATCTGAAGAGAAGTGTCATCATCTGGTCAGACCCTGTAATTCAGTGAAAGAGTGAAATAAATATGCAAAAGGGGGTCACTCCATTGGCTGGACGCTTGCAGCCATTCAGCTGCTGTTTGTGTGGAAGGGCCATTTTGAATGGCTGCTGCTCAATGCAATCAGATGACAATTTCTTGAATCGTATTTTCTTGTGCATCAAATTGTAATTTTGATTTTGTCTTTATAGTAAAACCTCAACAGAATATAAAAGGTCCTCCAACTTGGAATAACGGTTGAATTCCCGTCAAAAGTAAAACAAAAATGTTCAATCAACCACATACAGTCAAGCAAATATTATAATACAGGTTCAGTGCAATCAAGAAACTTGGAGGGAAGTTGGCTGATAATCGGAGGCCATTCAGCTGCTGGGTCTGCACCTTGAGCCAATGGTTCAAAATGAACCATAAGCTCCACAAAACCTTCCTTGACCTGGAGTTATGATTGATGGAGTCCTCCAACTCAAAAGATCCACCTGCGGTGTAACTGACCACCCCTCTATTTTCTCATTATACTATAATGTATAGCCAAGGACCAGCCAAGGAATATATATTCCTTGGCTGGTCCTTGGGTGGTCCTTGGCTGTTCCTTAGCTGGTCCTTTGGCTGG
>NW_015151904.1:90664-94057 GCF_000732505.1 Cyprinodon variegatus
TCCTTGGCTGTTCCTTGGCTGGTCCTTTGCTGTTCTTTAGCTGTTCCTTGGCTGGTCCTTGGCTGGTCCTTTGCTGTTCTTTAGCTGTTCCTTGGCTGTTCCTTGGCTGGTCCTTTGCTGTTCTTTAGCTGTTCCTTGGCTGGTCCTTGGCTGATCCCCTACAATTGCTTTTTAAACATCAATATTTGTACCGAAAGATTCTTTCTGTCATGATTTGTAGACATTAAGATCTAAAGAGAAATTCCTTATCCTGGTGATTGACTGGTAATTCAGTGAAGGGGTGGAGTCAGGAAAAAAAATTGCAAGAGGTGGTCACTCAATGGGCTGGAATTTGGAGGGGATTTCGTTGGGAGTTGAAGGTAATTGGGCTGCTATTCAGCTGGTGTTTGACTTTGAAGGGCCATTTTGAAAGGCTGCAACGGTGAGTGTTGCACAGCGTGATCCTTTTCGGGAAATGTGCATTTTCACAAATTTATTGTTAGGCTTAAACTTTTGTGAAACTGTCATCTTAGATTAATAATAAAAAACAAAAAAAGCTTTCTGGGAAAGTACCTAAATTCCCTGCAGGATTTTATCCAGATATCCACTCCTCCAAAACAGCACACCACATGTGGATGTGCTTACACTCGCTGATGGTGTGTAAATGAAAAGCATTTGGTAATCTTTCAATTCTCTGAGGGGCAATAAGATCAAACTTACTTTCTCACTTTGTTTTATTGGCTTAGTTTTATGACTGGAACACCATATATTGTCATGTGATGTGTTTTATCTACTGTTCTATATAAAGATAAGTAAAGAATTTTTTTACACCAATAGTGTCTCATTATTTACCTATAAATCCATGCAGAATAATATTTATCAACGACTTACTGTGCCCGCTTCGATGGGAATTGTGACAGATTCCTGTTGAGACAGCTGGCATAAGAGCATGCTGGATGGCCATTTCCCACATCCGCGCCACATCCTGCCCCACTCCACTGACCTGTATGGAAGTGTGGTATTTTAGCCAAAACTAAATAATTCTTCACAAAGTGAAGAACATTATGGACAACAGCGAACGTCCTCCTCAGGGAATTGGTGCCACAAACACAACAGCATTTTAAACTCTTTGTGTAGCCAATTCTACACCAAAAAGCATATAGAATAAGCCCCCAAAGAGCTGGGGGATAAACGTGCAGATAATAAAGCAAACTGTAAACAATATCTTACTCTGCCAAGTGTGCTGGAATTGGGGACAAAAATACGAACAAGACGTGCTCACGATGAAACCTGAAGACTTAAACAGTCTACTCCAGTGTTATTCAATTCTGGTCCTCAAGGCACCCTGCTCTGCATGTTCTAGATGTTTCCCAGCTTTCTCACACCTGTTATCAATTGATAGCAGATTATCAGGCTTTGCTGAACTGCAATCATCTGAATCAGGTTTGCTGAACCTCAGAAACATCCAAAACATGCAGAGCAGGAAGCCTTGAGGACCTGGATTGAAAAAAACTGATCGACTCTGATGCAACTGTTAAAGACCCACTTATTTACTCTCTCATACATTATTATTATGATTATTGTGATCTAAAAATCTCTCTCACCAGAATGGTACTGCCTGTCATGGACAATTCGCTTCTCAACAGATTTTCTCCAACATAGTAAACCAAGG
This sequence comes from Cyprinodon variegatus, assembly GCF_000732505.1. NCBI lineage: Eukaryota > Metazoa > Chordata > Actinopteri > Cyprinodontiformes > Cyprinodontidae > Cyprinodon > Cyprinodon variegatus. Next base: position 92,316 of record NW_015151904.1, read on the forward strand.
ATGCCGTGGTGATTTCGAAGCAGTGAGCGTTGGCTCCATCAGGAAGCAGGGAGAAGTTCTGAGCCGGCTCCAGAGCCAGGATCTCTGACAGAGGAATCTCCTGAAAACAGATTGAAAGAAGCAAAAGCAACCTGGGTGAAGTTGGCCCCCCCACCTTCTTCAAATCAGACAAAATTAGTGTCAAACGTTTGTGCAGCAATAATTTTCGTTTGTGCCGCTATTGTTTTAAGTATATGGAAATATACTAGAGGTCATCAAAGGTCAACCGGCCCCCCCACCTTCAAATCAGATGAAATGGGTGTCAATTAACTCAGCTCCGTTTGTGCAGCAAAAATTTTTGTTTGTGCTGCTTTGGCTTTGAAGATATAAATGAAAATGTAAAGGTCAAAAGGTCAACCAGCCCCCCCACCTTCTTCAAATTAGACAAAATTGGTGTCAAACATTTGTGCTGGTTTGAGCAGCAAAAATTTTCGTTTGTGCCACTTTCATTTTAAAGATATAAAGAGATGTTTCTAGAGGTCATCAAAGGTCAACCAGCCCCCCCACTTTCTTCAAATCTTCAAATCCAAAGCAGCACAAACGAAAATGTTTGCTGCACAAACGTTTGACACTAATTTTGTGTGATTTGAAGAAGGTGGGGGGGCCAACTTCACTCAGGTGCAAAAGCAGCAAAGTCTGAAGAACTACAAAGTTGTTGGTGGTGTAAAGTACGACCTTCTGGAGTTTGAACTCAGGGGTGGGGGCTGAGCTGCTGTAATTAACAGCTTATTGATCTAAATCCATTTACTCAAACTTGGTATTTTGTTACCAAATGACTTATATCAATAATTTTTATAAAGTCTAAGTATTTTAAAGTTAAGAGTGAGCTTAAAAGCTATACAAAGCCTTGAAGCCTTGACACCTTGATTCACCATGGCAACCACAGCAGAAAAAATATCAAACTATTTTACCTTTCTGCTGAGGGAGGGTCTGCTTTCAAATTATAAAGAACATGTTGAGGCATTACATAGAAATGGAAAAGCAGAAGCCAGAAAAGTGTAAATACTTAATTCAATACTCAACTCACAGTTTTTTTTGCAACTACACAGAAATAAAGCACTTGTGTGTTACAGTATCTTTTAACTTGTGTGGAACTGAACCTTGCGATAAGTGACTACAATTCTATCTAAAAACCTGAACGTTTTAAGTGAGGTTATTATAATTTTACTTAGATTATATTTAAAGCATGTTCTTCATATTGTTGGACAGATTTTTTAGTGTTTGATATCTGATCATCATGATGATTATGGCTTAAAGGCAATGGAAAATAAGGGTTAGGTTTTGCACAGCAACAATATACCATGGCCCACAGAAGCATTCATCCCCAATCACTATTTTTTCATTTACACAACATGCCTCCATCTTTGAAAAAGACGTATTGTTTTTAGTTGTAAGGCAATTAACGCATTTTACTTTATTGCAATTAAAGCAATTAAAGTATTTATTTATACAGGAAATGACAGTTCTAAGTCTATTTATGCTTTCCATATCTTGCAACTGGGATTTTTGCCAATCTTTCAAAGCAAAACTGCACCGGCGCCTAGGGATGCAGGATATAATCGGCCCCCTATCGGTATCGGCCTTAAAACTGAATATCGGACATCGGCCACCCCACCGATATTTAACCCCGATATTTGATCAGCTTCTGAGTTTCTAAAGTCTAAAAAAAAAAACAATACTACTTCTTCTTCTTCCTCAAAAAC
>NW_015151904.1:94742-100081 GCF_000732505.1 Cyprinodon variegatus
CAAACCTCTCCAGACTTTAGTCATACATGATGGTTGTGCATCTATTCCCAACAAACGTTTCTCTACCACCAGATTGTTTTATTGATAGTTTACTACACTGTATTATAAATTTGACTTTGTCTTTTAATTATTCCACACTAAAGATCTCATAAAGCATTGATTTTTTTTTTACAGTTTTTAATCTACATAAACATATAAATATGCACACATTGATTTATATCACTGTATTGGGAATATTACGATTGATAAATTTGAATGGATGGTTTATCCACGATGAGCTTAGGAGGTGTCTATGTGGGATGACAGTAGATAAATTTGACTTTATTACAATTATAGGCTTAGGTTACCAAGTCTAAGGTAAATTAAAATAATGTGTGCATAGTCTTCATTTAATTAAATGAAACCCAAATTGTAGTAAAATGCTAAAACTGAGGTCTTGAGTGACAACATTTGGTCTGTAATGTTTTTAATGTGATTATTTTTGATCTGTGATTAATGCTACATCTTCAGGGCGACTATTGATTGTTTATTTCATGATTCTATGATGTTGAGAGAAACAGAGCTTAAGGATTTCTCCTTCTATTTTGAAAGCCCGGTCATAAACAGACATGAATGGGTTTTCGGTTCCTCTGCCAGAATATAAAGTTATCATCGTTAGGAGTAGAATGAGACCTGCATGCTTGATCATTAAAGATGATGGAAATCTGCCTTTTTTTCAGTGTAGTCCTGTTTCTCTGACTGTGACTGGCTGGATCTGCTCTCTGCATCCTCTGACATGGAAGCTGACGAAAACACAGAAGCAGGGCGGGGGGGCGAGTGAAATTGAGTTCTGTAAAACCGTAGTAGCCACCTTTTCTCAGCCTTGTCTTTGTCCAAATATGTCGTCACCTTTTCTTTTTAGGGCTTTCAGCACAACACTGAACAATTGCCAAAGCAGCGCGTTTCACTCTAGTGAGCTTCATATTCCTCTTCTACTCGTTTGGCTTCCGAATAGACGAGTCCCAGTTGCGCCATTTCACTGCAAAGCTGATTTGGAAGTGGTTTTTATAGGCACAGTGTGAGCAGGTAGATTGCATCACAGCGTCGGGCCGCAAAGTGTGAAAACATACATGGTGAGCTGTGAACTTTTAAACCCTGCAGTTGCATCATACAGCCTGAGCTGCAGCTGTGTGTAACGATTGAAAGAAATCCTACAGTGTATGCCCAGCTTAAATGAATAGCTTAAAAAGCTATTGACGTAGCTCACCTTGTAGTATTTGCTTCCTGTTTCGTTTTGGAAAAGGGTGATGCATTTACTGTCCAGCCGCCAGTAATGCCTTTTCCTCTGAAAAACAATCAGAGAGGAAAACAGACATTAGCAACACAGCAGGGGTGCAGGTATAACCTTCAACAACTGAGAAATGTTTTGTGTTAAGTAAGAAAAAATTATATACTGGCAGAAAAAAAAAAAGAAAAATGCAAATAACTGAGGATTAAGAAAGTCCACAATCTGTAAAGCAACAGAAAGTATTGGTGCTAAATTAAAGTTAATACAAGAGTATCCTTGCTGGTGTAGTGAACCATCCAGCCTTCCTTCATCACGTTGCTGTTCTTCCTCTTGGTGTGTTTGACAGACTGAACAACGCGCATCAGTGGGATGTTGTTACTGGTGGACGGACTGCAGGGAAGCAAAGCATAGTCTCAGAGACTGGTCCTGTAGGTAAGGATGTGGGTGAAGTAGGGGTGATTACCTGATGGCACGGTTGGAGTCATCCAAGTCAGTGTCACGCTGGTCACTGAGGTCCCCGTATCCAGTGTCCAGCATTAAACCCCCCTCTGTCGTCAATGTGTCATCTATGTCATCGAGGAGGCTACCTCGTCGGTCAACACCGGGGTCATCAAGACAGCCCTCCACCATCACAACATCTGACTCTGCTCCAGGGCTTAGAAGCTCTGTAATGCAACAATTTAACAACGTACTTAAATAAGGTCTGTCCAATATGGCTGAAAACGTGTCACGATATAACCTTTCATATCGATGTCAATAACTACTGATTTGTATTTTTTTTTAAATCTATTGAAATACAATAGCAGCCATTCAAAATGGCCCTTACCAGTCAAATGGCAGCTGATTTCCCTCCAACATTTGGGAGGTGTTCGACTGGGAAGGACCATTTTGAATGGCTGCTACTGTAAATATGTTGGCCAATGTTTAACATGAAACTTAGCATGTATAGAAATAAATGTGGCATGAAAGTGTGCAACAACCTGCCGTGAAAATGTGAGACAACCACACAGAACTTTTTCAATCCACAATAACAAACTAGATAGCTTAAACTGAACAGAGCAGGTTCAGCAAACTCAGACTCTAATTCTAAACTCTGAATAGATCTAGCCTAAGGTTGCAAACTCTGAGTTTTCTGTTTCATAAAAGCTGTTGTGAGTGACTTTAATGAACTCTGAGTATGTCAACTTGGAGTTGAGTGTATCTGGTACTAATTTCAGTTATACATCTACTTTGGTTATCTTCATAAGATCATATACATATCAGCACTTTATAAAATGAACACATGGCTCGAATCTCTGTTTAGGCGAAACAGCCCCCAAATTCACCACTGCATCACCCTCAATGCATCTATAACTAAATAACACATCAACGCCCCCTACCCTCCCCGGCTCCTTCATCAAGCAGACAGAAATAGAAACAAGACAGAAATAAACATCAGTTATTAACCTATTGTAATGACGTTACAAAATGAATAATGTGATCAGATACCAATATTTTACTTGGACATATATCGTGCATCTCCAGTTTAGGCTGTGACTGGGCTTAAGCTTGGCCTATATGGTTATTTATGGTTAAAGTAACACGGAAAGGAGTTTGTGTGTTGAGACTTGCCTTCATTTCTGGTAATCTCTCCGAGGCAGTTGTTTGGCACTTTCAGAGCACATCGTTTGTGGCAATTAAACTTACAGTCTTAGAAGGACACAAGAAAAGGAAAGGTCAAAGTGAGGAGAGGAAAACCATGGTTTCATTGTGATTCATTTTGGAAATATTAGAACTGCTATTGGTTGGCATGGCGTCGGGTGCAGGAGTTTGTCCTGCAAAGTCCGGGTCGTAGGTCCAGATGGTGGTTAGAGGCCCGGTGGCGCCAGCCTAAGGCAGCCTAACTTATGTAGCTGGGGCTACCCACCATCAGTGTTTTAGTGTATGGGTGAATGGCTGAATGTAGTTAAAAGCACTTTGGTCAAGACTCCTGACTTTAAAAAGAGTTATATAACTACAGATTATTTACCATTTTTAAGGTAAAGCATCTTTCCAATGAAAATACTGGGTTTACGCGTGTTTTTAAAACATAGATGGACCAGCTAAAAATCGGCATTAGGCTCCCTTCCCGCTGTCAAAAAACCTGGGCCTAAACCATCGCTGGCACACCATCACACTTTGTTACCGTTGATGATGTCACCAGTGCGACAGAAATCATGAACGTAACCAATGGAGAGCAACACGAAGGAAATCCAATGTGTAGTCAGTGTACTTTATTGTTTCGCCTGTTTTATTCTGAATCCCTCTAACCAGAGCTGCTCCAGGTTTAATGAATGTCAACAGAGTTGTTTCTGCTTGTTACATCAGAGGCGACTGGCGCATCTGCGCTCGATGGTATCATTCAATTTAGCGGATGAACCCGGCTCTGGTGTTCCATCAGCATGCCAATCAGAGCTGAGGTGATTTTAATGCAGGTCGCTTCCCGAGTAGTCTGACCTGGGTAGTGAGGCGTCAGGGAGCTGCTCCCACTGCTACTAAAAGCCAATTATTCCCAGATTTAAATGGGTTTTTCAGACAGTGGGAAAGAGATAAAAGAATAAAGGGCTGGTTATCCTCCCGCAGCAGTGAGTCGCAGTGAGCTTGTCACAGATATTTTTGATTTATGCCCAAAATTGAAGCGTGGTCTGCGCCACAACACCAGAGGGCCAATCAGGAACTAGCTGTCGGTCTAGATAAGGCCAAGGCAGTGAGGAAGGGCAGGTTTGTGCCACAACGGAGGGACATAAGGGCCAAAAAGAGCGGGGATCCTGTTGGAAAAAAACGGTCTCAGCTTTCTTACGCAACTGGCTCTTCTAGCTGGTCCATCTTCATGAGTCGTTTTCAATTATTTCAATTATTATTACTCAGTTATTATCATCATTACTGTACTTACCTTTGCATTGGAGTCCCTGCCTGAAGAGGCCTTTCAGCAGCTTCTTGCAGTGTTGGCACACAGTGGGTCTGGTGTATGAGTGAATTAGGAAAGTGTGGGGAACCTTGACTTTGGACAGTAAGATTTTGTCCAACTCAATGGGGCGTCCAATGTATGACTGTGTGCTAGCTCGTCGCTCCCTGCCAGGGTAATAATCTAGCTGGTTTTTCTGTCGCAAATTGGAAGAGCCATGAACACTATTAATGACATGACAATTATAAAAAAAGATAATGATTACTAAAAAAAACCTATCACTACGTTAGTGCACTAGTACATTAGTGCACTACATTAGTGCAAAGCATACTCATTTAAATATGTTCAGAAAACCTAATTGAAAAATTATGAACATTTTATTTTGAGGCACTTACCTCAACATTGGGACTTACAGGGGACTGTATCATAAAGAAAATAAACAATATAAAATACTGAGTTATGTCTTTATAATGGGTTTTTGACATGTTCCTTTTTTTTGTGTTCTTTATATGATAACTGACCAGTAAAGCATCATCCATGCAGTTGGGAGGCGAAGGTTCAGCAGAAAGAGGGCGGCCAACATTAATTATTCCTCCTGTCAGGGAAACATTTGAAAGGCGACGTCTTTTTACTCCGCTGCAGTTGTTGGGGATTTTAAACGCACAGCGCTTGTGATAATTGAGACCACATCCTGAAAAATAATTTAAAAAATATTCTAAATAAAAGAAATATATATATATACAATACAAAGCTTTTGAGTAAAAAACCTTCCTACCTTCACACTTGAGCCCCTGCCTTACGAGCCCCCACAGCATCTCACCACAGTGGTCGCAGAAAGTAGGAGCTCTGTACGAATGGACAAACAGGCTGTGTGGACGTATTTGAAAGTCCTCCATGGTGGCTGAAGCTGCAAGAGATCAGATCCGATTAGAAGAGGAGTCATGACAGAACCTGTTTGTTCTGTCCCAGAAGACAGATTGGTAGTCAAGTTGCAAACAAACAGACCAGTTCAGTGCTTGTTTCAAGGATACTTTGATTTTTGTCCACCCCTTGGAATGGGAGTCGTGGGGGGGACCCGTTCGTCCGTTTCAATTTGCATGTTTTCTCAACAAAAACGAGGGCTTGTTGGGGTACTGTTCATAGCCTCGA
>NW_015151904.1:100836-104488 GCF_000732505.1 Cyprinodon variegatus
CATACCAGCGGTGCGCTGTCAGTAGGATCCCATTCAACGGGCTTGTTTGTCTCCTGAGAAAGCAGACGTTAATCTTTCTAAAGAAAAACTGCTAAGTAAAAACGTCCTCACAATGTAACAGTGAATATTAGACACTGACTTGTTTGCAACTTTTCTTCTTCACTGAATTTTTTTTTTTTATGTAAGAGAAAAAATGTAAATGAAAAAATCAGAGCTTAAAATAAAACTCAAGATTTGTACTTTATTATGTTGAGTAATTTTCTATTTCTTTGAATTAATATTATAAAACTGGTATGGAAAAAAGTATAGTTCAGGAACCGGTATCGAGGTGAAGGTATCGGTATTGGTACCGGCACCAAAATATTTTGAACAATACCCAGCCCTAGCCTCGAACTCAACCCTATTCCTGACATTTTGAATTGAAAAAGCTTCCTGGATGGGAAGTGAAACGTCTTCAAACTTGGAAACAAAGTCCAGTGGATTGATTTTCTTTTTTTTAACTTTTTTTGCATAACTATGACCTGGATGACTGTGAATCTTCACCAGACCAAATAGGTTAAACTATCATTTCTAGACTAAAGCCCATAGGATGGTGAGGGACAGCTGGGACCTCAGGATAACCTGATTGCCTGTCGTGGAATCTGGGATTTATGGTAAGAAATATACCATTTCTCTGGAGGTTTGGACCTGCAGTGCTTGCCGGTGGCTAAGGTGTTCTGTCAGTTAGCAGGGATAGTCAGAATCCTGGCTCCTAAACTGCCTCTTCTCTCCTTCCTACAGCTCGAATCATACAGTGAAGCATAAGCAATGGATTTAGACGCTTCAGTGACCTTCACTTTTCAAACCAAATGTTTTAAATGTTTTATGGTTGTGATCTATCGCCGGTATATCTAATATATTCAATTCTTAGCTTTATTGTTAATCAACTCCGTGATGTCACTGTTGGAGTTACTGCAACATGGTGGCGCCCTGACCAAAAAATTAGAAAGCAAAGATTCGTTTTTTACTTCAAATAGATTTTTCACATTAGTCACATAATTTTTGCCAATGCTAAGAACACAATCTCATGAATAAGTGTCATGATCTGCTGTGGTAGCTGGCTTTAATTACTCCTGCTTTTCACCTGCTTTACTCTTTCCAGCTCCTAATTATCACTCATCTCATCCACCTGCCAGTTGCCCACATATTGGGCTCAGTTCCAGCTATCAGTGCCAGATCTTTAGATGATTGTTTTCTGTTCAGTCTGTTCAGTGCTGTTTGTTCTAAGGTTCATGTCCTGGATCCTGGCGGCCAGTGAAAGAAGGGTTTTGTGTCAGTCTCGCCTCCTAATCATCCACTGAACAGTTTTTATTCCAGTAAGCGTGGCTCCAAGGTGGAGACCAGTTTAAAAGTCCTGCTCAAGATCCGGTTCCACGTCCTGTCTCGGCTAACCTCATCCACTGAGCCTGCCCGTCTTCACCTGATCCTGTCTGCTCCTGTGTGTGTCTGCCTGGTCACGCTTCTGGAGTCTGAACCTACCTGGGAGCTCTAGGATGCCTGGAAGCCTGGATCCTGCCTGTTCTGTATCCCGGTCCAGGACCGGCTTCATGCAAGCTCTCTGGGACTGCTGCACTGGGGAAACCCTCAGTGATGCATGCCGCATCTGCCTGCAGCCAGCAGCTGGATTGCGTCCCTTTCCAGGGAGATGAACTGGACTGTTGAACCAGGTAAGTGACTCACTGAGATCATCATCTTCTGTCAGATAATCGAGGACCAGAGTGTCTGAGGTTGGGGGTGCAGCATCCAAGAGTCGCAGATCCTAGCAGCTCCACATTAGCTTCAATTTGTTTATGTTTTTATATTAATAAACGTCTTGAACTTTCCTACTGACTGTGTCACCGTGAATACTGGGTCCATCTGTCCCCATTTTATGACATTAAGTTAGTTTGGTTGAACGCTTCATTTCTACATGAAGTTCTGGATCACAAAACCGCCCTCTTTCCAAAAGCTTGAGCTACTTTTAATAACAGGCATTATGTTAAATTCTTAGACTTAGACAACTTTTCTTGTCATTTTGTTGGAAACAAAATTTCATTTCGTGCAGCTTTCAGGCAGTAAAAAGGAAGCAGCTTAGCAGTAAAATTATTATAATTCCATAAAGTGCAGAAATTTAAACTATGCGGGAGAAAAAGATTCTGCAAAAGGAACAAGTATTATCAGGAAATATATTTCAATATATATATGGAATAAATATCATCATCATATCTTCCTGCCCACCCCAAAATTTTTAGTTTTCTGAATCAAGAGAGCTTCTGAATATTTGTTAAATATACTGAGAACTGCAGCTAATTATGCTATTTATTAAAAATGAATACAATTCAAAGTACAAGAAGAACGAACTCCAATATAATATGAGTACTTATTTGAACTGGAATTAGAATGAAAGACAATGTTCAGATTTTTAATCATTTATCAATGTGAGCTCTGACCTCAAAAAGCTGACAGCTAAAAATGAGAAGGGAATAATCTGAAATGATGAAACAACAAAAAGTAACTTCACAGCAGTGATTTCACACCACTCATCCACATATAAACACAAAAACACAACATGGGTGCAATTAAAAGCAACACAGACAGTAAATATAAGAGGAAAGGATGTTTCACAGAATGCAGTTCAGTGAGTAACGTTTGAACAAAAGTATAAAGCCCTTATTCATAATAATTCACAATGAAGTAAACCTCCAAATGCTAAATGGTTTCTACATCACTGAGGAAAATATTGGGCGAATGTACTCAAAGGGGGAAATAAATAAGCTGGTTAGCAGATAACAAAAATTATATTGTATAATAAAGGCTATTGTTCAACTGTTCTACTTAGAAATAAGACTTTGTTGGTTGCAAATGAGAATGGCATTGGTAGGTTTTCATGGTGTATCATGGAATAAACAAGTCAGTTTTAAAACTACAGAGGTTGTCTGTCACACCATTACAGTGGTTCAAGTCTTTTTAATATAAAGATCTAACCAGAGAGGAAGGATCAGATCCCTCTGGAGCAGAACCAAATGGTTGTCAGTACCCTGGTTTAATAAATTTGAACCAACGTCACAGATATAACTCAAAACTAACAAAAGTAAGAATAAATAAAAATTCTATAAAAATGTACAAATGGAAGTCATACATTGCTTTTGAACCAGAGTCCAACAGAGTTATTTTAAAGAAATAAACACATGAAACAGGCCTGGACAAAAATAATTTCACCTCTGGAAAAGACAGAAGATAATGCAACCAAAGGGACATGTTAGTTCACAGTGTATCCAATGAGACCATCTCCAGGAAGATCTAACTGTGGCGTCTGACCCTGTTTAGGTGCAGTTTTGGTAGTCCCCTCTCTCTCTCCCTCTCTCTCTGATAGGTGTGGCTTGGGAGGAGCTGGCTGCACACAGCTGAGTCTGATCTTCATCTGGAGCAGTATTTAAAGGAATAGTACACCCAAAACATGATTAGCCTTCATTTTCTACTCACCCCAATGCTGAACAACACTCTGGAGTACTTTTTTGATATCTCAAATGCATCTGGAGATCTGGGAGGCTTCTTGCTGTCTGCTGACATTCAAATAATGGACGTTTATGGTGCCCGTGGCAGAAAGGTCCATAGAAGTCCACAACACACGTGT
>NW_015151904.1:104874-107368 GCF_000732505.1 Cyprinodon variegatus
ACACGTGTGTTGTGGACTTCTATGGACCTTTCTGCCACGGGCACCATAAACGTCCATTATTTGAATGTCAGCAGACAGCAAGAAGCCTCCCAGATCTCCAGATGCATTTGAGATATCAAAAAAGTACTCCAGAGTGTTGTTCAGCATGGGGGGGAGTAGAAAATGAAGGCTAATCATGTTTTGGGTGTACTATTCCTTTAAAGCCTTGCTACCTGTGTGCTCTCTGCCTGATGGTTACCGTTTGCTGGTAGATGTGCCAACTTCTCTCCCTCGTGGAAATTATCTCTTCAGATTTTGAAATTGAAAGAATTAATCTTACCTGTGCTCTGTCTACCCAGGATCCAGCTCCAGAGCCACACCACCCACCTCCCTCTACTCCAACTGCTGCAGAGAGCTTGCCTGCCACCTCCAACTGCCCCTGCGTCCAGAGACGCCTTCCTTCACTGTCAGCCTGTGAACCAAAGAATAAACTCTGCACCTTTCTCCTAGCCTGGCTGTCTGCATTCTGGGTCCAGCACCTAGCTCCTCACCCTAACCCTATTAAAAAAATCACAAACAAAACTCAGCAAAAGCAAGCTCATGCTGACCGTCATAATCTTATCCAGGCTGATATCAATGCTTGCACCATAGAACCTACAGTTGGAGCAGTGATGTTTCTCAAGCATCTGGAGTCCAAACCTCTTAAGCACATTCCAAGTAGGATGCAAATAAATGAGCCACCCGTCGTTCTTCGGGTCGTTGTTGTTTTGTTTGGGTTTTTGTTCGACCATGCTTTGTCATGGTCTTGGTTCTGTTGTTCTTTACTTTGCTCCTTGTTTTCTAGAATTAATGGTTTAATTCCAGTTTTGTTGTAATTTCTAGATTTATGTTCTCATGTTTTTCTGTCCTCTGTAGCCCTCTTGTGTGTGTTCCTTTCCCCTTGGCTCCCTCGTTGTCTCCTCTCACACCTGCTCCTCGTCAGCTCGTTAGCCCTCCCTTTGTCTCTGTCAGCTATATATACTCTCCCTCTGCTCTCACTCTTTGTTGGTTCCTTGTCTTTGCTGTCCTCCCATGCTGTGGTCTATGTTCCTCGTCTCTCCCCGGCTCCTCGTATTTGGTTTTCCCCAGATGTCTCCATGGTACTGGTCTGCGTTTCATTATTAGTTGGATTTTTGGTTTCCTGCCTTTGTTAAACAGTTTCCTTTAATTAAATCCACAAGAAATCTCCTCAGCCTCTGCGTCTGCATTTGGGTCCTCCAAACCACAACCAAACCCTCACATGCTTGGAGTGATTTCCTGAGATGTTGGTGTTCTTTTTGTTTCTCTTCTGTGATTGAAGGAATATTGTCAGCCTGGTAACTGATGGTTCAGAAGGGCATATGTGTCAAAACTAAGAAACTCAAAAAATCTGAACTCAGACTCCATATTACTGCTGGCCTAGTGGTTAGGGCATTGCGCTTGGTATCCAGGGGTTCTGACTTCAAGTCCCACTACCACAGACTGCCACTCTGTGTCCCTGAACAAAGACCCTTAACCCCACACTGCTCCCCAGGCGCCGCACAATAGCAGCCCAGTTCTCCCCTAGGAGATGGGGTAAATGCAGGGTGAATTCCGTTGCTTTGTACTCCACAATACAAGTTAAATTCTATGACATTAGCATTTTATAACAGAAATTATTTGTTGATAATTGAAATAAGGTGCAATGGAAAAAAGCCCTCATTTAAATTGTAATTTAAACCATTTAAACACTTGATCTTTAAAAGGAGGTCAGCACCAATACTATTAGCTTTCAGAGGTGGAGTAGCCAAATGATCTCTTATATCCCAAAGAATACCCAGCAGTTCTGGAGCAAAGATCCCTGGAGCTTCCCAAAGACCTGAAAGCTTCAGCCATATGGATCCCTGTAACGGTATCATTAAAGCTAGTTATACAGCATCTTTAAAAAAACATTAATTTGATTAGGAAAATAAGATTATCTGGCAATGGAATGAACATTTTTACTTAGATTTTATGCACTTGAAATAAAAGACTGCAATGTTTTTTTGTTTTTTCTTTGTAATTTCAAATGTAAATTGTCTTCTATTGGCAAAGTGTCTCCCTTATTTGCTCAATTGAAGAAAAAATGCACTTATTAAAAAAAAGGACATTTACATTTTTTACAGTGCTACTGGTGGAATTTTAAATAGTACAAAATCTGTTTTTGTTTTGCAAAAAAGGGCTATAGGAGTTATTACTCGAAAACATGGCAAATACCCATCCAACACATTGTTTTGTAAATTGAGGTTATTGAAATTCTATGATTTAGTTGATTATAATATTTTGTTAGTTATGTATATGGCACACCTAAATACATTACCCTCAAACATCCAAAAAATCTTTGCAAAGAGAGAGAGCAGTTATAACCTTAAGGGGACACGGATTTTTAAGAAACCCAAATTCAGAACCAGTTTGAAAGAACGATGTACCTCGATACAAGGAGTCAAACTGTGGAACAAACTACAAAATGATGTTAAAA
>NW_015151904.1:107378-108696 GCF_000732505.1 Cyprinodon variegatus
AGTTTTATATAAGCTTTACAGTTGTGACATTATGGTATACCATGATGAATCACTAATCAAGGAAGATCTAGATTTGTTAAAGGAACTAAAAAACGTGTAATAAAACATTTTCACGAGCTCTTTACACACAATTTGTTTTGTTTTTTTATCCTCAATGTATTGTTATGCGTCCAATGAGACATCCACACCGTATCCACTCTGCTCGCCGTCCTCACCTGATAGGACGGCCTCCACCAAGTCCCCCTCCTGGATCTGTGAGGCAGAGCGCAGCAGCTGCAGAATGTTGTCTGAAGTCGGGTTATGACGGAACAGCAGAATCTTTTCATACATCCCATAGAATCCACATTCTGGAAGCTGCCACAAAGAGAAGAAGACACATCTTCCAGGTCAGAAAAGTTTGTACCATTACATGCAGAGTAGTGCTTATTCCCGGTGTTCCAGCATTTTTTAGATGTCTAGTAGTAAAAAACAATTCCAGAAAAGCAAAAAAATAATATAATCTAATTGACTTTGTTTCCAAGCTTGAAGACGTTATGTTCCCATCTGGGAAGCTTTTTCATTAAAAAAAAAAAGCTACCTGGATGGGAAAACTTCTTCAAAGTTGGAAACAAAGTCCAGTTTTTTTTTTTTTTATCTTTCTGGAATGACTATGACCTGGATGACTAAGACTCTTCACCAGCATAGTAAAAACTACAGTATTTCTGAAACTTTTTATTTTTACTATTTATTGGTCTTTTTGTGAACACACAATCTTTTCAGCAGTAACCATTCAAAATTTCCCCACTTTCCTTGATGGGCTCTTGTCTGGTCCCTTACATTTCCTTTTTAAACATCAATCTTTGTACTAAAATATTCTTTCTGTCTGCTGATGAAGGTTCTCAGTCATCCAGGTCATAGTCATTCCATAAAAATTCTAAAAATATCCACTGGACTTGGTTCTTACTCAAGATTTGAAATATTCTTTCTGTCATAATTTGTGGACATTAAGACCTAAAGAGAAAAGCATCTCTTGGTCAGAACCTGTAATTTAGTGTAAGGGTGGAGTCAGAGTAAAAAAATAAGCATGCCCAGGAGAAGGAGGAGGTCACTGCAGCTGCTGGAAGTTGGAGGGGATTTTGCTGGGAGATGCAGGGAAGTGGGCTGCTGTTCAGCTGCCGTTTGACTGGGGGGCAATTTTGAATGGCTGCTAGCAGAAGGTTCTTTATTCAGTGTAGCGCTCAGAAGCACACATACAGTAGAAAGTATTCATGGATCAGGGCTTCTATGGTTATTTTGTACATCGGCTTCCATCTTGTTTAACCCCGACCTGGCAGAAGAC
>NW_015151904.1:110119-113044 GCF_000732505.1 Cyprinodon variegatus
CCTATGAGAAAAAGGAGCAACGTTCGTCGTTGGATCGCCAACTTGAGGAGGGAGGATTTGCCATCGAACTTCTGGCCAGAGAAAAAACCCGTAATATGTAGCCAACATTTGGAAGAAGAATGTTTTCAAGATGACTTGGATAATAGCGCGTTGTGACAAACACCAGATACAGCACTGGGACTTGATCAACAGCCGATACCGCACCGGGACAATGTCACTAACCAGTAGGTGGCAGTAGTGTTCTACTGCCACCTACAGTTTTCATGCCTTGGTGTTTAATTCTCTGTGATAGTGAATGGAATCCCTACAGTCAGTGATTTTATTGGGGCAAATGAAAATCTTTGTCACTCTAGTATCCATTTGTACATTGATTAGACAAAATGCTCACCAATTAAGGAGATTCAAAATTAAGATTGAAAATTAAGATTCAAATTAATGTCAATAAAATCAAAAGCATTATTAAAAATACTAAATGTTTTCACTTAAACTGTAAATGGTCACCATTTTCATTTAAACAAGGTTTCCTCTTTGACAGACATTCACTTGTGAAATTTTAACATTTAAAGAGACGTTACTGAAAGTGAGTTGAAGAGTCGGGATGGATTTTTTTATTCATAAAAGGTTTTTGGATAACTAACAATATGTCACATCCTGTTTCATATATCATTCAGATTATGTCATCCAAGGGACGCTTAACAATTGTTAAGTTTGAGGAGCTGCAAAATAAATAGTAAAAAAAAATCTGCCATGAATAAGAGACATTCTATGTTAAAAGCAGGAGCAAGAAGGTAGAATGTAAAATGCAGAAGCAGAGATGGAAGGACGTGAGCAGAAAATGATGACAAAGAGAAAAGAACATGAGGTTGAGCTCCTCCATTGTTCAGACCTTCACCTGCCTCTCTACTCAACTCCTCAGTGATACACTTCATAGATACAGTTTTTCATGCGTGCTGTCGCCATAGCAGCAGTGCAGCTCTTGTTGTCATGGAAACAAAAAACAAGCCTGATTCCTCTCCATCTTTTCAATCTCTTGTTATTATATTCAGCTTCAAGACTTTATGTGACGGAGATTCTGCACAGTACGCAGAACTGGAGATCCCTGAATGCTCGCTTCCAATTTTAGTTAAAAACAAGAATAACCCAAAACTGGAAGTTGTAAAGTTTACACTAAAAGTCTGAGTTATCAGACATAATTAAATCATAATAACAGTTACACCTCTCTTCCCAAGCTTTAATAACCCCTCACCACCCAGCCCAAAATTATCACCACTGTACAGTTATTATCACCATTCACTTTTACAGCTACAAATCTATTGGGAAACTTTAAAATTGATTATTTTGATAAATATAGGCAAAAATTAAAATAAACATCTTTATTCACTGGTAAAGGAACATTTTGTATAAGCAAACTTGGAATTTCCTATTATTGTATCTTATGTCTTACGGAAATAATCAATAAAAAAAAAAACTGCTGTATATAAAAGTTTATAAAAAACATGTTAATTTACCACTTTATTAGTTAATCTGTTCGATGGTTTAAGAGCCGAACTCGGTTAAAATGAGTTAATTTCCCGTTCTCTTGTTTCTTGGGCATCACTTCAATTTTCACTGGTTAGTTTTGATGTAACTAGTTTCAGTTTTTTTATCAGTTATCTAAATAACCTGATTATAATTTAATTTTATGACTTTGGAGTAAAACAAATCTTAAATTGAATATGTTTACTTATCTTTAAAAACATCTTTTATCTTTTGTATTTAGTTTGAAAAGCCATGGTCTCTAATAAAGGTCCTCACAAGGACACTTCACAGTCCCATCATCATCAGTTGCCAGGCAACAAAGAGATGCACTACTGATTAATACACAGTACACACAGTTCCATTATTACTGATATAGAGGTGTGAGTTTATGTGTGTTGATATCCTATGTTAGGTCATAACCAGATTAACCAGAACTATTTTATTTTAATGTTGTGGGAAATTTAAATAGTTTAAGCTTTGTTGGGACTTCTAAGTCAGGCCCAGGATCTCGCCCTGAAAATCTTCTGAAGCGAGGGGTTCAGAAAGCTGGGTGTGGATGGGCTCAGAGCTCCCCTATGGATGATGGGACAGAGGCTGCAACTAACAGTTATTTTTCAAATCGATTAATCTATTGATTACTTTTTCATTAATCTATTAATAATCAGAAGGTTCCTTGAATAAGATCTTTTACTAAATTAAACCAGATTAAACTAAACGTTATCCTTTGAGGACTTCTGGGTAGTGCAGATTGACAGCAGAACACTTTATCATAAATGCAAAATATTTATATATTTTTTTTACAATGTTGATATAATTACAGCTCTAAGTCTGTCGTTCTGTCAGATAAAGGTGTGTTTTACAGCCTCTATAGGCCATTTAACAATGAACACTGACCATTATGTCAATAATCCATCCATCTTCCTCCGCTTATCCGGGCTCCATCTGATGTCAATAATCGATTAATTATAATAAATCCAATTAATTGTTTTAGCACTAGATGAGACCCCTCCCCTTATTTCATAACTTGGACATACTGCTACCGCTCTGCATCTGCCTAAAGCTGTGGATATTTCAAAATGGGGAATTTCTTAATGGCCTTCCTACTTTAAACCAAACTGAAAACTGTTTCAGGACTGTTTTATATATATAAAACAATATATATATATTGGGAGTGGAATGGTTCACAAAATCCACAGTTCGGTTCGATTCACGGTTTCGTGGTCTCGGTTTTCGCTTCGGTTCAGTTCGGTATATGTTGATTGTTTCCCCGAAATCCCATAAAAATTTAGGAAATTAATGAAAAAATCCCCAAAAATTAATGAATTGTAATTATTATAAATGATCCGCGGAAACCCTGGATCATTTCCGCATGTTTTGCTGCTTTGAATTTAATCATCTGGCGCATGC
>NW_015151904.1:115415-117129 GCF_000732505.1 Cyprinodon variegatus
CAGGAAGGAGCAATCAGCTAAGTGAGCTTAGCATCATTCCTTTTAAGTCGGCATAAAAAGTCAGCCGAGTACAAAACAGAGAGAGGAAAACAAGAAGAGGGACAAAACGTAGAAAAAAAAAACGAATGTCTATTATATTAAAATTTCTGTATCAGTATAATGGATCTGTTTTATGTGTTGTCTTCTCAATTCAGAGGGCCCCCATGCCTTTCTTTGCCTAGGGACCCAATTTTTTTAAATCCTCCCCTGGAAGGGGAAGGAGTATTTTTTTTAACCAGCTATTCCAGAATGCACTGCAAACTATATGTTTTCTATAAAACATGCATTTTACATGATTTCGTATTTTTATGATAAATCTGTAACTCGGTTTCAACTGCTTCATCTCTCTTTGTTTAAAATGTCCCAGCTGCAAAAAAAAAAAAAAAAAACAAGTGTCAAACCAGAGTGTTAATGGGCTACTTTATCATCTGGAACATTTGACATGGTATCTCTCCTCTCTCTGAATATTTACACTGAAGTTTTTAAAGAATGGCTCCATCTGATGTGTTGTTGTTAAGTTGCAATAAACACATTTGGAAATATTTGCTTAGACTGATAAAGAGTGTAAAAACTAGGCTGTGATTTTCATTGAAATGGACAGTGAAAAACTTTCGTGTAACATTGATTTTTTTTTTTTTGGATGCGTGCGTAAAAACTTCTCATCAGCATCTGACAAACTGCTGGTTACCTTTTGGTTAATAATGGAGCATGCCACCTCCCGGACCTGACTAAGGTTGAGCTCCGCGGCGTCTAGGAGAACCGGTTCCCGGCTCATCCCTATCTGGATTTGGAAGGAGATCACACCGCCTCCCCCCTCTCCACCTCCACCTTCGGTATTGGGGCTGCTCGTCCCTCCCAAAAACGGCAGCGGGCTGGGCGCCCGGATCAACGGGGGAGCACTCATGTAGCCTTTCTCTTCTGTTCTTTCCAACTTTGCCAAGAAATAGAAATCAAGTCACTGATAATCACCGGATTTTCAACTATGAGACTAAAAGGAAAGAAGCGAGGAATCAACCTAAGGGAAGAGTTGAAGCTTTGCTATTTGCGGCTGCTCTGACGCACGGAGCAGCCAACGCGTTAGGAGAGCGCAAAACAGTTTTAGAAACAAAAAAGAGAGAAAAACAATGAAAAACTACAGGAAATCTAAGTAGTCTAACACGCAGAGAGACGGCACGGTGAGACAGAGGACGGATGGAAACTGAGGAGAAGGAATGACTAGTTGACTGGACCAGAGAGCTGCCTGGAAACCAGTGAGGCGGGTGACAGAGTCATAGACGTCAATAGTGGATGCCGGGGAGGAGGAGGGAGGAGCAGAGGAAAGGAAACGTCCTGAAGTGATGGATGGAGATCCTTTTTAGGAGTCCCCGTTTAGACCTGGGAAAATGGAGTTTTTACGCAAGAAATAATTTATTTAACTAATTCAGTTGTTCAGGAGACAAAAAAGGTGGAAACTTTTGAAAAATAACAAGCATAGTCACAATCAGTCATTTATCAAATTTTAGTAGATTAATATTTGATACTTAATCATTTATACCAGGCTCTGAGATTGTGACAAAAAAAGGGAGAGAAAAGAACATGAGGATCTGGTTTACAAATATTTATGTTAAAGGAAAAGTCGCTCATATTCAGAATCCAAACTTCTGAAAGTTCTTTAAATCTGAAATGATTCCATCCT
>NW_015151904.1:119344-124625 GCF_000732505.1 Cyprinodon variegatus
AAAAATCTACTTGAGTACAGTTAGGAAGTATTTGTACTTCATTACTTCCCATCTCTGCAGACTAGGCATCGAGGTTCAGCTTGAGGGGAGTGAAAAACTTTGCAGCTCTTTGGAGAGCAGTTTTCTCTGACCATATTTTGCTTCTACTGAACATCGAAAATGATGAAGAAATATATATGACAGACAGCAAACGCTGGCGCTCTCTTTAGAGCGGCGCCACGGCAGGCTGGCAGACCACGGTGCAAAGGACCAGCAACTGAGCTCCAGTGAGCAGCCAGAGCTAAACATAAAAAATAATAATATTATATAAGTGTATGCCAAGTGTTAACTTACAGTACCAGTCTAATAATAAAGTTGATAAAAGAGAATAGGTTTTATATCCGGCTTTTTCTTTCAGCCTGCGCTGACAAACAAACTCCTTTCCATGATCAACTCTTGTTTTTCTTTGGGCTTGATTCTTTTCACGTTTCTCCTTTTAGCCTCCAAAAGTTGGTCTTCCCCCAACTCACATAAAGAGTATTTCAAGAGGGGAGCCCTGCTGATAGCACTGATAGTGTTGAGTGCTTTATATTGGCCCGAGGAATCATTTAAATGATTCATTTACCTAATTTACCTTCCCTTCTAAATCCAGAATAGATTGTTTTGCCCCACATAAGAACCTTAATAACCAAGTAGAATAGGAGGCAGGTCTTTAGTTATCAGACTCCTCTCCTTTGAAAGCAACTACCAGTTTTATTCCATGAGGCAGACACCCTGTGTCATGCCAAACAAGTTAAAAAAACAATCCACTGGACTTTGCTTCCAAGTTTGAAGACGTTTCTCTTAGAAATAGTCTTGAGTTTGAGGCTTTATAGAGTGGACCAAAAAAAAGCCTTTCTTTGACTTAGAAAACAGGCAAATTTAACCGGATGAACGGGTCCGCCCCTTAGGAATCGGCTGTTGTCTGTGTTCTTAGTTGGCCTGCAGTACCTGTCTATGTCTCTGAAAGGGGGTTTATCAAATAAGAGCTTTTCTGGTGAGACTGCATGTATTTTATACATTTTCATAAGTCCTGACTCAGTATTTCCCAGAGGATCCTATCAACACAAGAGGTCAGTGCAACATGCCACACAGTCTTTGCAATAACAGTTATTTCAGAATCTTTTGTATTTATGCAGCTGTGAGTGTGCATGAATGTCTTATATATTATCTGTCCACATGTAGCTGTTTGAGTCTGTTGCACTATTGTGCCATGAAACAGGCTCTATAAAGGCAGTGTTATTCTCTACATGGCAGAAGCACTGATGGAAGCATTTACTCTTATGCCAGATGTGGAATCTGACACAAGTAAAAAGGTAATAAAAGGTTAAGGAAGATCTATAGCCCTTTCTTGAAGCATCAGATATATGATATGATATATGTACAAAAAAAACTGCTCTTTCACCCACCCCTTGTATTGCGGAGTGGGTGGCTCCTTCATCTCAAGTTCAGGTCCTCTACTGGATTCTTGAGAGCTTAAGGGTTCATAGTTTTATCTTAGCTCTCTATAAAACTGAATATTTCTGGAATGAAATGTCTAATGTTTCTCCAGGTGTCTGCTAAAGCCATTTCTCCTGTGTGGGTGTTGCTACCCCCAGTCTTCCAATGATTATTGGCACTACAGTTGTCTTCACCTTCCTGTCAGAGCTCAGAACAGAGAACCCAGAATTCTAGCACACAGTATGATATCTCAAAGAGCGTTTATTTAAAATGATGGATCTGCAGAAAACAGCGAGGTTATCTAAAGGAGGAACCTCTGCTGAAAGAAAACACAGCTGAGTGACCACGTCAATCTGGAGGAGGAAGATTACCAATGTGTAAGTCACTAACCTGGTCTTAAAGTTCAGTCTGTGCCCAGTGGACGAGCTACATTCCAGCCGGTCGGCTGCCGATCAGACGCGTTGGATGCTTCCCAGAGAGTGTTAGAGTTTGAAGCTCTGAAGACTGAAGAACAGGCAGAAGATCAGATCCAAGCAGACGAAGGAAGGCAGGATAATCCTGAGGGCAAAGCCAGAGCTGGTGCAGAGGACGTTCACAGGAGTGGATTATGCCAGTTTCAGCAAAGGTCCTACATGGGCTCTGAATATTCAAATTTTGTTTCATTGACATATATATATATATATATATATATATATATATATATATATATATATATATATATATATATATATATATATACCACCAGCCTGGCCACTCTGTCATTCTCACAATATTCTAAACTGTCATCTGGCTTCCACCCATATACGGATGGGCAGCCGGAGAGAGCCAACCAAGAGGTTGAGACCAAGCTCTGCTTGCTCTGTGAATCTGATCCCACTAAATGCACACAAAATGTACGATTTATCAGTGGAGTCTGGTGTCTTATTGCTTGGTTGGAAAGAAAACCTGCAACCTTTCTGGACCCACTTTGACACCCCTGTTCTAAGCGCTTTCCAGCTGTGGGCTGCGCTGAATCCCTCCAGAGAGGTCTGTGCTTGCTGGAAAAAGTCGGAGTACCATTCCTACAATTCAGAAGGAGCCAGACGTAGTGTATTTTCTTTTCTTCCTGCGAATCAAACCAAGTTGACATTTGGGTCCATAAAAACTGCTGTTTGCCGACCCGTGACTAGCCCTGCCTGAGATGGAGACTAGAGGAGACTAGAGGAGCTGCTACATGAGTGCCGCCGCTACCAGCTAACCGCCGTAGCTAAAGGGAGAGGTTCAGGGCTAACATGAGTTTTAAATTAACCCCCACTGCAAAGTTGCCTCTTATTATTGAATCGGATGAATCCAAATATCTTTGAGAGCTGCTATTGGAGGAATGGACTAGACTAAAGACGGGACCTGCAGAAAACCGATCTGAGGCAAAGGCCTTCCATCCTACCGAGCCAAAACAGTAACATTAATCGTTCAAGGCTCATCAAAGTTTTAATGCATTCCTGGGTCATTGACTATTCACTATAAAACCCAATGAACATGCCCAGTTTGACTGCATTTAAAACCTCTGCTTCAGCGTTTATTCACATTTATCTGCTGCTATTTTAATGGACACTTTCAATGCATTAAGTCTTAAAACGTGTGCATTCCTCAGACTTTGAACAGACTATTAAAGCCCCTCTTCCCCTTTTATTTGTTTATTTATGGTTATTTTCTATAGTGTTTAGTGCTTTTGTAATTATTATTAATAATGTGTGATTAGTAGCTAATTAAAGGTATTATTGTATTTTCACCTGTGGTCTACTGTGTTTATTTTACGAAGTGAACAATTTATCGCTCAGGCTAGAATCAGTCTTCTTTTAGCAGCATCTGAATTATTTGACCTATTTGGCTTATTTGGAACAGAGATGCATTTGGTTGGTGATTAATAACTCAGCTGATAGCCATAGTCTAAATTACTAAATTGGTAAAAAATAACAGCATTTTTAACAGCAGATTCAGGAGTCAAACCTTTATGTAAAAAACTAAGAACCTTGGTCAGCAAGCAAATTACAGTTATGATCTTTTAGACGCAGCTCAGTGAACACAGATAGAGAGATAGTGTTTCATGTGTGCAGCTCGTTTGTCCCGTAAATTAATCCTTTACCTCTTGCCTCATGTTTTACAGAGCACCTGTAGCATCTGCCCTGAATTGCTGCTCAGCTGGCTCAAAGCTGAGACTGAGAGAGGTGTTTGTTGCTAGGAGACACACATGCACACATACACTAATACTCACTTCAATCAGCCCTTGTATATATTTCAGCCTTGCCTTTGTTTAATTCCATTTTTAATCTATAATTATGCCTTTATTTTAGAACCTGGTGCAAAATCTATGT
The DNA here is from genome assembly GCF_000732505.1 of Cyprinodon variegatus. Classification (NCBI taxonomy): domain Eukaryota; kingdom Metazoa; phylum Chordata; class Actinopteri; order Cyprinodontiformes; family Cyprinodontidae; genus Cyprinodon; species Cyprinodon variegatus. The sequence continues at coordinate 123,154 of NW_015151904.1, forward strand.
TTATGAATGCTACTGTAAGAGTTTCTCTGGTTTGAATGTATTTACTGTTCTTACATTTAGGATATAATTTGAAATTACTGGGGTTACTCCATACTCGGTGTAAAAATTGCTGTTTGGGTGGAATGAGCTCATTGTGAAAACAGGAAAAATCTACAGTAATTATGTCATAATAAATCAATCAAATGAATAGTTCAATAATAACAATATATCACCATCAAGCAAAAGCTCTAGATTAGATATCACAATAATCTTCTCATCTTAGATATTTTGTACAAATTTACCACAACTAGTAAAAGCATTAAAGCATTACCATTTTTAAATGTTCTATTCACTGATGTAAGCTGCTCGTTTCACTGTTGTAAGCTGTAAGCAATGTCATTTCATTGTGTGTTCACCGTGTATACAAAATTACAATAAAGTTTGTCTAAACATTTTTTCACCCAAAAAAAAATGCTGAACAATACAAAAATACAGCAGAAATAGCCTGTAGAATAAGCACAGCAAATGCTTATTATAAAGAATTTTAAGGATCAAATGGTTTATTTTAATTCAGACCAGTTTATTTATTTACTGCCAATTTAAAACACCTCGTCTTGGAGTCAATTCAATCACATAATGGTTAAAATGTTTTCTACCAGGAGATGGCATCAAGGCATTTCACTTCTCCTAAGGCGGCGCATGTATAGAGGATGACAACCCTCCATTTACTGCCCCCCCCTTTTCAGCAATAATATTGACTTGATATTTAAAAAAAACAAGAAGTTGTCTTATATTGCTCAGTGAGAAGCGACCAATCAGTTGTCAGGGTTTCTATTTAAATTATAGTCTCAAATTCCTCACTTTAATGGATGTTTCCCAGTTTAACTTAATTCATGGTGTGCTTCAGTGCAGAAACATATAATTTATGAAATGTTTAAATTGTTAAATTCACTGCTCAAAATGTTTAATATATTTAATTGAGACCCGTATCATTAATTATATAGTCATTCAATACATGACATTAAGTATTAAATTACAGGTATATAAATTAATTGTCACGCTCTACAGGCACGAATGGACAGAACAGAGCAGTTGGGACAGTTAGATGGTTTATTTAACTCTTGGTCAGGCAGGGAGGGGTTAGATCCATGAAACCAGTCAGACTTTGGGGCAATCCTTACATCAGTGGTCGGGCAGGCAGGGGTCAGATCCGTGAAACCAGTCAGAGTTTGGGGCAATCCTTACATCAGTGGTCGGGCAGGCAGGGGTCAGATCCGTGAAACCAGTCAGAGTTTGGGGCAATCCTTGCATCAGTGGTCAGGCAGGCAGGGGTCAGATCCATGAAACCAGTCAGAGTTTGGGGCAATCCTTGCATCAGTGGTCAGGCAGGCAGGGGTCAGATCAGTGAAACCAGTCAGAGTTTGGGGCAATCCTTGCATCAGTGGTCAGGCAGGCAGGGGTCAGATCAGTGAAACCAGTCAGAGTTTGGGGCA
>NW_015151904.1:124954-126195 GCF_000732505.1 Cyprinodon variegatus
CAGGTATATAAATTAATTGTCACGCTCTACAGGCACGAATGGACAGAACAGAGCAGTTGGGACAGTTAGATGGTTTATTTAACTCTTGGTCAGGCAGGGAGGGGTTAGATCCATGAAACCAGTCAGACTTTGGGGCAATCCTTACATCAGTGGTCGGGCAGGCAGGAGGTCGTCACCAGGGAGTCCAAGATAACAGACGAAGGTGAGGATCCAGATAATCAGACGAGACACTGGGGGGAGGAAACAGGCAGGTTTAGGAGAGGGAACAAACTTGGCTTAGTCTAAACTAGACTTGAGCGGACAGAGAGTGTTTACCACTAGGGGTTAGACAACAATCTGACGGCGAGCAGGTGGAGGCTCCGTCCTTATATTGGGCCCGCTGCTGATCAGGGAATGACCTGCAGGTGTGAGGGTCACAGCAGTTGATGCGACATTAATGGCATATTTAAAATAATTGTTTCATAATTAAATTTATTGCATTATGGCACATGTAAACCTCCATTTGTGTGATTTGACACGTGCATTATGTTGTTGACAAGGGAGTAATCCCTCATACTGAGCATGGATGCAGTGTCAGGGAAAAGGAAACAGTCAGCTGCACCGGGTTTAGTGTGAGCCCTCATGGCCAACCCATGGCTAACCCCACTCACAAGCGTGGAAGTAATCTATGTGAGCTAAAATAAGAAAGTAATAACTTTTCTTTATATTGGAAACCTTTCTATTTGATAAAGCCTATGGAGAAGCTTTGGTTTTCCTAAACCATCTCTTCGGTTATGCTGCTATAGGCTTGTGCTGCTGGAGGACACAAAGACCATTCTCGCTCTTTAAATCTCTATCTCTGTTTTCCAATTCTGTAATATTATTTTGTTGAACGTTTAACATTTTTCCTACTTTTATGTTTTGTCTGTTTACAGTTTTATTTGGTAGGGACAGATACAGTAAATATAAAATTATCAGATGCATGTATCATAGTTATTATGGCCATTGCTATTTCTGCAGTACCTGTCCCTTAAAGGGCTTTTAAACTTTAAAATAAATACAAATTAAATATAACTATAATTAATGCATTTGATAATTATTGCTCAGTGGGTAGCACTGCCACCTTGCAGTAAGAAGATCTGGGTTTGATTCTTTTTCTGCATGGAGAAACATGGAGATTGCATGTTCTGGCTGTTAAACATGAATATTAGGTTAATTTGTTTCTCTAAATTGTCCTTAGGTGTGAGTGTGAGTGTGAGTGT
>NW_015151904.1:127810-129979 GCF_000732505.1 Cyprinodon variegatus
TTTATATTGTCAGTTTCACTATAGCTCTGGTGAATTTCAATGGTGAAGTCCTCTGGAAATCTTCAATAATTGTTGTTGATTGCAGATGTGTCTAGTAGTTATTTATCTTTTCACTGATAAACGCTAGATTCATTAAATCACCAGGAACGTATTAGTTTTAGGTATATATAATGATCCATTGATTGTTTCTTGTGGACCGAACTTCTCCTTTAACTGACTCCTGCCTCCTATTTTCGTTTTGCATTCACAAATTACAGCTGATGGTAAAGAATTTAGAGATTATCGTGGAAAGTGATTAAGCTGAGTTTTTTTTCTTGACAGAGCTGCCAATAGAACTAGTTTACTGTTACCTTTTCTAACATAGAAAATTCTCATGGATCAGTGCTTCTATGTTCCTTTCATCTGTCTGCTTCTTTCTCCTTGAACCCCCAGTCAGCCTCATCAGAATGAAGCTCACACTGTGTTAGGAATCCAGTTTGTGTGGGTTGTGTTTTTGCTTTGTTCTCTCCTTCCACCACCAGGTGGCGCCCTGTTCTCGTTGGTCCTCCCACACACCTGCGGCTGGTTGGCTCATTACTGGGAGCTATTTGAGCGGTGGACTGTCACTACCTCCACGCCAGAGTGTTTGCCAGTTTGAGGTACTCTAGCCAAGCTGAGTTTTTGCTGAGTCTAACTGAGTTTTTGCTTTTCGCCAAGCCTATCCTTGTTTTTTGTCTTTGCCTCTTTGGCAGGAAGCCTTCCTGCAAGCTGGATGTTTGGCCTTCTTCCCCTGGAAGGATTGTTTGAGTCTCACACTGAGCAGGGGATTAAGCTCCACAAGTTCTGTTCAAGTCCTCCTAGATTCCCAAGTGACAGTCCGCTCAATAGCTCCTCAGGATCCAACCAAGTCTAAACCTGTCCGCCCTCCAACGAGTCACAACCTCTGGATAAACCCACACTGACTGGATTCTGGGAGAAGAGGTCTTCTCAACCAACGTGAGTCCCGTTTCTCTGTCTCTCAAGTCATCGCTCAAAGTTCCCATGTTCCTGAACTAACCACTGATACTTCCCTTACCTCTTCCAGTTCAGGTTCACCAGCACGCTGAGTTTCCTGAATCCTACCAATGCTGTCCTTATCAATAAACCTGTTCAAACTTTTACCCCGGTTCTCTGAGTGGTTTACTGCATGTGGGTCAGATCTCTCAAGAAAATCATGACACACTGAGCCTTGTTATTAATTTGTTTTTTCAGGAAGCTGCCATGAATTTATTCCTTTGTGAGCAGAGTTAACAGTTTGACCATGATTGAGTTCAAATAACACTTATCTATTGTCCTAACGCACAGTCGGTTGAGCATGTCACAGAATTCAATTCAGCTTATTTATATAGCGCCAATTCACAACACAAGTCAACTGAAGGCACTTTATAGTTCAACCAGATCATAAAGTCAAATTGAACAGAACACCACATGCAGTCCAAAAGTTATTTGACAGAATAACAAATAACAAAAATATGTTACACAGCATTTAATTGCATTACACTCTGAACCACTGCTCTAGTCTAGAAAGGACAGAGAGCACAAGTAGTATACAACAGTGAAAAGTAGTCAAAAGTGAGCCAGTGTCCTCTTCCAAGACAATTTTACAGCTGAACAGAACACCAGGCAAGATGTTGGTGCTATGAAGAGAAAAAAAGAGGGAGAACAGAAAGGTAAAGTGCAAATAGTGTATAATCAGGAGAAAGTTAGGAGAATGCATTAGAGTGAAAAAAACACGGCTATTATGTTTTCCTGTGGTCCAGGCCTGTAGCAGCATAATTAAAGGACTGCAGGCTGACTAGAAAGCCATAAAAACAGCAGTTCATAATGTCTATCTACCCAACATCAGCGTCCTTGTTAAAGTAATTTCTTAGAATTACTTGCAAGCGCAAACATTTCTGGGTGGACAGCACATCGAACTCTGGTTATACCAGTGGATGGGGGAGGTGCATTTATACCAACAGCATTTGGCTGATACAGACATTTGACACTACACTACCATTATTCATGGTATAAAGGTATGTTAAAGGAATAGTACACCCAAAACATGATTAGCCTTCATGTTCTACTCACCCCCATGCTGAACAACACTCTGGAGTACTTTTTTGATATCTCAAATGCATCTGGAGATCTGGGAGGCTTCTTGCTGTCTGC
>NW_015151904.1:130394-140909 GCF_000732505.1 Cyprinodon variegatus
GTAGACTCGTGAACGCGCTTTCAGGAAATCCTATACACTACTGTTTATGCTCTAAAAACATTCTAAATGACTTTGTTCGCATTCACAATATCTGTATTACGATTGGTTTTTATTTTTCTAAAACCTTTGCTTGTCGTAAAAAAATTTTCCTTACCGATGGTGAGTGTAACATAATAGAAAAATTCCAAATCTCATTTTTGAAAGTTAACTTGTATGAGAAATGCATATAGCGTGCACGAGGAAAAAAGGGCTTGTGCATGCTCCTGCACACGTTTAATAGACGTTCAATCTCAGGAGCAGCTACAGGGTTGTGCATGTGCTTGTTTTTTAAGTGGAGAAGCGGGTCTTTTCAAAAATTCTCGAAATCCTTAACCTTTAAAAGACACTGATGAAAAGACCTTGAACTTTTACTGTTAAAAGGAAGAAACATTAACCCACCCAAGGAAATTATTGTGTTGTATGTACTGCTATGTATTTACACCCACGGGATAACAGCAAAGTAGCTGAAGAAAAAAAAAAAAAAACGCTGGCAGAACAAACACCCAGACGCCTTCTTTTTCATTTCCTGGTGACTTTAAGCATGCCGACTAAATGAGCGTGCTCCCAGATTTTTACATGACTGGTGGTTAAAACAGGAAAGGGGAAAATACCAGACCTTGCTGTAGGACAATATTTTTGGACCACCATTATTTAATCTAGACACCAACATACAAGTGTATTATTTAGAGGTCTGCCTGAGGGAAAACAATTCCACTCCATGTTAAATTAATGCGGAACAGAACATTACTCCCTTCAAACAGTGCCACAGCCTTCACCACTAATCTATCACATGGATGTTTGAGATGTTGTGCAGGTGCTGGAAGAGCTACAGCTTTTCAAATGTTCTCTGCCAATGGCCGCCTTGTTGTTTCATTGGCAGAGAACCAGGGGTTCGTTTCAGGAAACAGGTTTACCGAAAACTCGTTGTCTAAACCTGAAAACAGGGAGTCTGAGTTTTGCGGGTTCACTAAGAGAGTTTATTCAACCTCTGTTTAATAAGGTGACCATATTTTCATTTGGGAAAACCAGGACACCTTGGAGCGGGGGGGGGATCTCTGTTCCCATGCATATTGATGTCTGTGGCGTGCACTCACTTAACATAGGCCTACGTAATCCTACAATAACATGATATTTACAGTTGATTTATTAAAAATGCTTTTCAGTAAAAGTCAACAGCAATAACTCCAATAACAAATGATAATTTTATTCAAGATGTATTTATTAAAAATGCTTAACAATTCCTGTAATGAATAAATAGCACCATGAAAGAAATAATGTCTCATCATCGGGATTTGCTCTGTGATCAGAGGAAATGTTACTTGGCGCCGAACAGTGGTGAATATTGGAAGTTCAGTTTAATATAATCCAGTCAGTGAATAGTTCCGTCTGAAATGAATGAAAATAGTTGTTTTAATGGTTATAGAGTCAGATATGTGGCGGTAATGTTTGATTTATCTAAAGGTTTTAATCTGTTACTGTGTAAATGGGTTTGGCTGTAATTTAAGGACAGATTCTAATATATCTGCAGGGTGGGGACTATAAATCTGATAGGATTTTTATCTTTTTATTGCTGTTTTGCACAATATGCTTAACTACGTATTTTTTGTTGTTGAATATTAGAGATTTTGCAGATATATTTTTTTTTTTATAAATACATTGTTTAGATTTACTTATATCTTTCTACCCCTTTTATAGAATAGAATAGAAAATCCCTTTATTGTCCCACAATGGGCAAATTTACAGCAGCAGAAAGATTATTGAAAATGGTCACACAAATGAAGACCTTAGAAAAATGTATAAGAATAACATAATAGGGAAGAGTTAAAATATAAACAATAAAATACTGTAAAGTGTTTTAACAATATAAAACTGGAGAATTAATAACCAATATGCAGCTATGGACATTTTTACAGTAATGGATATTTGAAAATAGCAGCAACATCAGAGATGTGCAGAATGACAGCAGCAGGTTATTTAACTGACTAAGGTTAAATAATTTTAATATTTTTATGATTTATTTTATTCTTTCATATTCTTAGCAATGTTCAGCAATTAGTTTTTTAGCTGTCGCTGTCTTAAAGCTCTCTACAAATAAAGCAACCTTTTCTCATTATGAGTGCGTATGAAATCGTACGAAAAGTTATGCACCGTAATTTCGTACGTTTTGGACGTTTTTTTCGTCATATGCGCATCTGACGCACCATTCACGAATATCAGAATCAGAATCAGAATCAGAAATACTTTAATAATCCCAGAGGGAAATTACTTTTGTTACACGCTCTAGTTACAGTTTTACATGATATATACACACATCCAACTATACAATATAATAAGATAAAAAAATAAGAATAAAAAGAGATAAAATATATATACACATATAGCTCTTCTGTACATATATCTGAAGAATATAGAATATAAATTACAATTAGCCCTAACCCTGACCCTGACTCTAAGATATAAAACAGCAAGCAACGTAGCTAGAGACATGAAGAAGTGATGATTGCACTGTTTCTCCCAGTTTTACGTCCGTCCGTGGATCTGCTTTTTTTTTCTGTCTGCCATCATGCGCACTGATGTGGTTTTTTGAGGAAAAAGTCCAAAACGTACAAAATATTGTGCATAACTTTTCGTACGATTTCATACGCACTGAATAAAGTTGTTGATGTTGATGGTAAGGAAGATGATGATGATCATGATAATGATGATGATGGTGGTATTCCCCGGCACAACAAACTGGACTGAATATCCAACCATGAAGCCGTCTACAAGAAGGGACAAAGAAGACTGAACTTCTAGAAGTAGTTTTTGCTGCAAGATCTGTCGGTCTGTTGTGGAGAGTGTGAGTCTTCCTGCCATCATCTTTGGGGTAAAAGCATCAGAGCAAATGAATGAAATAAGCACAACCAGCCTATATTAATGACAAACTAAATAATGTTTAAATGTTAAAAACAGACTTAAACATTGAACAGATGGCACTGACTATGCCGACCAGAAAAAGATCATTATTACACTTATCAATGTCATTCAATACATGAGTAAAAAAATAAACCACACATACATGAACAAACCTGTTTTGCAGAATCTACAGTACTACCCATTCCCAACAGATATAGAAAGTCTATTTAAATCTGTCATTAAGGTCAGACTGTATTTTTTTCCATTTTTGACTTAGTTGCAGTGATTCACTATGAATGTTTAGCTCCCTGTGGATTCATGTAGGCTGAAAAAATGTATCGTAGATAATCTCCTTTTTTGTGGAGCTGTTTGCTAAAGCAGGATGCCCACGATGAGTCATGGAGGATGAGCTTTAAACAGTAAGCTGTATATGGGAGATGGATTTTGGTGTGACTAAAAAAACTCAGTATATTTCAGTAATTTATAAAAATAAAAAAAAGTAGTGATTTTGCAAATACAAATTATTTATTTGAGGTGCTACTGTGGCGTTAGATGTGTGATGCAAAGATGTGGAGATAGAGCACATGACCAATAAACTGGCTGTTGCAAGTTTGAGTCCCGGCCTGTCAAACTTTGCCAAATATTTCTGCATGCCGTCAAATAAACATCAATTGTACTGAAAAAAAATCTTTAAAAAAGGTTATCTTTACCATCATTAAAGATAATGTTGGTCAGAGGAGCTGGTGGCGCTAGTGTACGGCAGCCCCGCTTCTGTCAGCGAGCCCCAGGGCAGCTGTGGCTACAATGTAGCTTGCCACCATCAGTGTGTGCGTGCGTGCGTGCGTGCGTGTGTGTGTGTGCATGTAAAGTGTAAAGTGCTTTGAAGTTGTCAGGATTTGGTTGTGGTTTGAGGACCCAAATGCAGAGGCAGGGAGGCAGAGGTGAGTTTCTTGTAGATTTTATGAAATGTTAACAAACAACTGAGGTAGGAATTCAAAGATCAAACATGAAAAAAGAGAAACAAACCAGAAACAATGGAGACTTCAGACTTTAAACCATCACAACGAGGAAGACACAGTAAGACGGAGTTTGAGGAAGGTAGACGAGTTCTGAGGAACTGCACAAGGGGAGTATTTATGGCTGACTGAACAAAGAGAGGACTAACGAGCAGATTGGGAGCAGGTGTGAGGAGAGCGGTCTAAGGAGCTAGGGAAAAATGAGACCAACACAAGAGGGCAACAGAGGGCAACAAATACAAACCTGAGAACTGAAATATAACCAGAAAACACAACAAAATAAGAATTAAACATATGAAACTAGAAAACATGGAGCAAAGTTAAACTGAATACTCAAAAGAAAACATAACAGAACCAAGACTGTGACAGAAGTCACCTGACTTTAAAAAGCACTATACAAGTAAACCAAAGATTGCACCTTCCATTAAGTATTAATACCTTTGAACCAATACCATGGAAATATCAAATAAAGCAAAACCAGAGTGAAAGGTTATATGTTTGATGAAGAAACACTACACACAGTGTTAAATGTGTAGTGTCAAAGTAGAGTGACTCTTTCAGAGTTGTTACAACAACAACTGGAGCAAGATATACACTACCTAGAGTCCTAATTTAACACTAATTCCGAGTAGGACCAAATGCACTTTTAAAGTGTTACTTTAACACCGCACAAATTACTGTGCATGAACTTCTCAACCTTGAACACTCAAATATGGATCAGCTAACTGGTCATAAGCCGGATTAATATGTGTACTAAAGTGTACTATATGTGTAGAAGTGCGCTACAGTATATAATGTTAAAGTCACTGGGCTGATTTTCAAACGAGCACAATCCTCAGTTTTTAGTGACAGGAGGCAAAGATGTTGATTATGCGCTGGACATCCAAAGCCTTTGTCTTCTGTTTATTGATTGACAAGATAAGATAAGATAAGATAAGATAATCCTTTATTTGTCCCACAGTGGGGAAATTGCAGACAGGGCAACAGGGCAACAACAACAGGGCAAGCATCTGTTTCAGATATTACCACTCCTGTTCCGTAGATAGTTCTTAATATGACAGAGGTAGTGTAATTCACTATTTGGCCCTGCACTCTTTCTTTCAAGCAGGTGCTGAACTCTGTGTACCTCTGCTTTCAGGTTTTGATCAGTCACTCTGTAGGACTTTGCCATCGACTGCAGATATTTCTTGTCAAGGAAAGATGCATGTTTTCACCTTCTAATCCTTATAGGTGTCATGATGGGATTCAGGGTTCTAACCCACATGCAGAATACAACGGAGGCAGATGAAAAGTTTGACTGTTTATTGAAAAAAACACAAAGTTATATGAATGATGCAGAGAAACAGATCCGGGACTGGTCACACAGGGTTCTCTGTAGAGAGGGACAGTTAGGTTAGCCAGGATGCTGTGGATCTTTGACAGAGGAATTGTCCAGGTTTGTACCTGTGACAAGTTTCAGATTTAGCAGCAGAGGAAGGGAACCGGGTGGGTCCAGAGGCTTGAAGTTGGCAGAGGGCTAAGCAACGGCAGGGCTCGACTTCAGACTTATCAGTGTTCAGATCCAAAGTTTTCTTCCGATCCTCTTCTTGAGGGCGGGCAGGCAGGTTCAGACAGTTTGATTCTTCAGGTGAGTTCCAGAGAGCCGGCAGGCGGATCTCAGCAGATGAGACTCTTCAGAGTTCCAGGATTCAGTCAGGTTTCTTCCTAGGAGGCAGAGAAGACAAAAAACTGATCAGGTTCAAGTTCAAGGTTTAGGGGAGTCAGAGAATCAGACAGGCTGGTTGGCTCAGGCTTCGCTAACCATAACTGGCTTAACAGCGCTGGAGTGTAGTCCTGCCGCTGCTTATATGCTGGACTCCTGATGACTGATAGATCGCAGGTGTGGTCGTCAGCTCAGCTCCAGGAGACCTAGAGGCGCCCTCTGCTGGAGGAAGGTGGACAGACCTCCAGATCCCAACAATAGGACTGTTTTAAGCACACAGACAGTGTATTATTTAAAGAGGATGTGCTAAAAGAATGTGCTCATACTTTTTATTCTGCAATGATATCGCTATTCCCACAAGAAGAATCATGTTTTTTTTCAAACAGAAATGACTTTAGTAAAAGTCTGGGATGCAGCTTTCAAACCAAGAGACACACTGTCCTATTCAGCAGTTTGATAACAACATGTGAAGAGTCAGTGAAATCACAGGCTATAAGAAAAGCTTATTTGAATGATTTGACTTTCTGAGCAGAAGGAACTCTGCATATCATTTACATAAGAGCCTTAGCATTAGCTTTTTATTCAACATAAAGGGATCTCCTTATTGAGTAATCTTCAGCAAGGTTGCAGATGTTTAGTCAAATATCTGAAATTGTTTGCTGACTGACTTTCAGGTGTTTTTCTAGACAACCTTTGCCTGCAGGTTTCCATTGTCACTGCCTGCCTCAAGTCCCCCATAGGTGTACCTGTGCCCAAGTAACAAAACATCAAACCCTGTCACTCTGATCTGAGTCATCAAAAAGTGCTTTAGGAGGATCCTCCTGACAAATCTCAATGACACCCTCCCTGCCGGCCTGGACAGCTGGCAAATCTTGTACAGGGCTAACTGCCACAGAGGATGCTGTCTTTATGGCACTCCACTCGGCTCTGATTCATCTGCATCATCCTAACACCTATAGGAGGCTATTTGTACTTCAGCTCAGTCTTTAACACAGGCTTTCCTAACATTCTGGCCCTGAAGCTCCAAACCTTTGTCTATATGCAGCTCTTTGCTCATAGATCAGTCACTTTCTCACAATTAGAGCTAAGATGTTGAAGAAAGTGGAGGTAAGTTTTAAGGTCCTATTGTTCAAGTGATAAGTTGTCTTCTTTTTTGGACAGTGGTACAGGACATGTATTGTATTTTTAAATAACAAAGATAATCTTAAGTTAAAAACAGCATCATTACTAACCAGGGAAACATGTAATATACTTACTACATGTAAGAGTCATTCAGTGGACAGTATCTGGTTTATATTAAAGACTTTTGACATGTAAACATTGTAAATCCATCCACCAAAACCTTTGTTTCTAGATGTTGGAGCTTGGCCTGTTTTCCAGTGTAGTCCTGTTTCTCTGACTGTGACTAACTGGATGTGCTCTCTTCATCCTCTGACATGGGAGCTGGCTCGGAGCTCGTCTGCCTGGCTGTGTGTTTCCTGGACCTGTGGAGCCGATTTACATTCTTCTGAAGAGAATGCTCATTGTATCTTAACAGTGTGTAATGTTACATTTCACCTTCGCTTGCTTTCATTATAAAGTCTCAATAGTGAGATTATGACAGGAAAAGCTCTGAGGGGTAATGGCACATGCAAACACATGGACTTGGGAGGCGGATGAACTAGATAGATACAGTGAAACAATAATTCCACACACTGAATGAAGTACATACGCTCACTGCTATCTTCATTGTCAGCAAGTTATGCACTAATTTGAACGAGAACATAACTATCATCTAGTCAGATGGTGACATCATTGGAGAATACCAAATATAAAATTTTGAAAACCAAAGAGGCATAAACCACAACATTACTGCACAAACCTGCACTGAATTAGCAGTAAAAAAAAGTAGACCACGTTCATTCAGAGTTTAATGGGGAGACAGTAAATCTCTGGATGACCTAAAAATAATCTTCAATACCCATCGCTGAAACAAAAGTAGTACAAACGATAATTTTAACGGCACAAACCTGTAACAACAAAACACTAACCATTCAGCCATTCAGTCTATCGGCTGATTTTTTTAAAATGGGGGTCGGGGAGTCAGCTTCAACTCAACTCCTCCCATTTGTTGATGTAGTCTGCAGTGAAGCCACTGTGGGTCCTTAAAATAAAAAAAATATTTTTAAATACTACTAATAATAACAATAATAAAATAAAAAGTAAAATAAAATAAATGCACTTTAAGGGGATCTTAGACTCTTGGTCACATGACTCATTTAGTGAAGAATCTGACCCCCTTAAATCGTCCTCATGGAGACGAACGGCCCACAGAGAACATTGACATGAACCAAATGTTAAATATTGGCCTGAAAAATCCTTTAAAATATATCAAATTAAGCTTATAACTGGGTATTACCATTAGTCACATGAAAAAGCACTTAGTCTAGAGCTTAACAACAATCACTCTAAGCAAGTTATGAAATCTCACCTTTTCATTTCTTTTTTTCCATCTTTACTTTCTGTTTACTATAAAAAAGTTAATTAAAGGCATTCTTACACAACAAATATATGACTAAATTATGTTCAGAGTAACCTCAACCTTCCAGTCATGCAGTTGGTTTATCATGTATAGATATGCTTAATGTTAATATGATTTAACATTTTTAATAGTTATTAAATTGACGTATATCTGATTTTTAACTCATGCTTAGAGAGTAAACAATATCTTGAATTTTTTATCAAACTAATCTGTTGCTACTTTCTAAAGCAGTGTTTGTGTTTCTTCCTTTTTAATTTTCACTGTGAGATGTTTAATTACAGGGCATTAATTCTCATACAAGTATAAATAATGTGCTGGTTTTCCTTTAACTTATGACTTTTCCCATGTTTTAGGTTGGTGTTTGTTTAGTCCCTTTGGTAGCAGTTGCAGCAGTGTGTGAGCCTTTGTTTCAAATACATCTTGCTTCAAATGAGGCAGAAAGCCTGGTAAGATCCTGTATTTATGCTTGTATGAGGCAAGAGTGCCCTCCTCCGCTCAGATCAGAAATTGCTTCCTCTTAAAAACTGTTTATTTACTGAAACGTGTTTTTCCAACACCAGAAAAATATTGATATTGATGTGGACCCTTTTCAAGAGACTGTAATTTCCAAATATATTTTTAAAAAGACTGTAAAGATAAGAAGCAAAAAGTAAAATGTCAGTTATCTGAACGTATAAACTTGCTGATGAAAATAAAACATTGAAGCTCTTTATACCTTAAAGCAACGGAAAACAAACTGGACAGATGCTGCCTTTTTATTTCTTTAACCAGTAATGAGCGAGTGTTTTATTACACATTACAAATAAATAACACGCAAAGACTGTAAATAAATTGAATAAATGAGTGAAAAGTGAATTACATATATACACACACATATATATATATATATACAATTATATAAACAGAAATTAATGTTAATAATCCTCCTTTCTGTTCTTCATTTAAGTAAAACAAGATTTAAATCTGATTTAAACTTTAGGAAAAAAGTAACTGTAGCAGTCACATGAAGCTCTATAACATGTATTTATTTCCAACCTGTTTAATGTGTGCCAAAATAGCAAGAGAAATAATCTGGCCATGCATTAGAATACAGTAAAATATATTGCCAACTTATTTGGATTAAATTAATTTTAAAAGAAGTGTAAGATCCATAGTCCCTCAGATTAAAAACATATCTATCTTTGAAGACCCCAAAAAGAGCTTAGAGTTAAACTTAGAGTCACCTTCTTGTATTGAGGTCAAATCTTTTGGCAGAAATACAAATGTCCTGATTAAATTCATTATATCTGTTCACCTCTGACCTTGCATGGCTGTGGGTTAGGATTCTGGACACAAACTGTTCTCATATGGCACAAATGACCACATTCAAATTTTATAAATATCTTTATAATGATTCATTTGCAGAAACAAATACATATTGATCTTTCAACATTAAAAATAGACAAAAAACCTGCTTAGTCTCATCTCATATAGCCTATATATAAACTAAATATCCCTTTTTTTTTTTCATTTAACAAAACTGGAAATTTGTGAATTCTATTGTAAAATAATTAAGTAAAACCATATTTAAAATCAATTTTCTAATTTCTAAACATTAAAAATTAAAATAACAATTATTTTTCAAATAAAACTTAAAATGTGCCTTTTAGATCAAGTACTCATGTATTTTCTGATGATACTGCCACCTGTGGCCAAAAGAGAGAACTGAAGCACTATTCTGCTGGATTTCGTAGCTCGCGCTCGTGTTCAACAAGAAATGTTTTTTTTTTCACCCTACATGGATCTTGTGTATTAGTTTAGCTGGATGCTGGTTGCTTCAAAATATCCACAATTAATTCTTGAATATAACGCTTCAATTTCTAGCTAGGTCGGGCTGATTCAACATAGACGCGCTTGATGTCACAACCTCCGCACTTCCGACCCCAAGTAAATTCAGCAGAATAGGCTACGAAATTCCACATCCTCCGTAACCGCCCCGGTCCAAACCGCCTGCAGAAAATGTCACTACACAATTTGTACCAGCAGCACGATGACAAACCTGATCTTCGAACATTCTTCCCCGGTTTTGGTACGATTTCAGATCTATACCTGGCTGGGGCGGAGGATGAGGAATCTGAGGTAAAGATGAATCAGAACTGAACCACTGAGGTGTCAGTCTGTTTATAAAATGAGGTCTTAGTTGTACAGGGTCAAATAAAAAGGTTATTCTAAAGACATTTTTCAGTAAAAATGTCCCCTGAAGAATAAAAACACTCTTTAAAGGTGTTCTCCCTGATGCTTTAGGACTGCAGTTTTCTGAAGAGACAGCTTTGGTCCCCCTGCTTTTTATCTTAGAAACATTT
>NW_015151904.1:141394-144173 GCF_000732505.1 Cyprinodon variegatus
TTCAGAGATCAGACTGGTTTCAGACTGAGAAACTCTTCCAGAGTTTCAGGGTTCAGACAGGTTCTTCCATAACTCAAACACTCTGGCGCTGGAGTGTTGCTCTGCCTCTCCTTAAATGCTGGTCTCCTGATGAGCAAACGAGCCGCAGGTGTGAAGTCAGCTCAAGGAGACCTAGAACGCCCTCTGTAGGAGAAAGGTGGACAGACCTCCAGATCCCAACAATTCCATCACGTTCTACTCACCCTTATGAGTTTTGTGTCATTTGGAGCCGTTCTGAAGATATTCCATTAGGTTATATCCAGTAACGTCTTCCTATGGGCAACGACTTGAAGGCACAAACTAAACTGTTCATTATTTATTCTTTATGGTACGCCAGCATTCAGAACATGGAGGCCAATCACTGTCCCCCAGACATCCATATATTATTTATATTTATATCTTTTAAAAACAAAGCGGAGTGTGTGTGACGTCATCCACGCACGCCGGCTACCGTTCATTCATTCTGTCCGCTGAACTGCTGCTAGTTTTCCTCACATGCCTGGAAGATGTCTAGTGCTGCTACCACAGATGATCTCGCTTTCCAGATGAACGATTCAGATTAGCTAGAATGAATAGAAGGGGTAGAGCGTCGCCGCCTGTGGCCCGGGCTACTACTACTACAGTCCGGCGCAGATGATGTCATACACACTCTGCTTTGATTTTAAAAAAGCTCCTCGGGCAGCCCGCTTGGGGATCAGTTCCTGCCCGGTTGCCCTCTGAGATGTACCTTGCCAAATATGCAATAACCTAAGTATCTTTTACAGACTTTAAAGGCTCTTCTTCCTTCATTTAAGAATAATTGAAAAATGTTGTATAAAACTATATAGACAGTATTTATAGGCTATATATACATATATATATATATATATATATATATATATACACTCTAGATACTCTAGAATAATGTACACTATATGTGTCAAAATGTGTCAAAATTTGCAGGAGGTTGTTTAAGGACTGAATATGAATATGCAGAGGCGGAGGCAAGGACTGGTTCTTGCATGTTTATTGTGGTATTGGCAGCAGAAGTGGAAATTGAAAGGTAAACAGGGACCACTAAGAGGCTCTGACTCTGGAGGGGGCCTCCAAGAGGCTCTGGCTTAAAAATTGCCGACTTAAAAACATCTCCTAGTTCTAGAAAGGCTTCCTGACAGGGAGCTACAGGCACTGAAATGGCTCAATGAGAGGACACTATAGGATACTTGGAAGGTGACACCCGGTCTGGGACAGTTGCGTTGTAATGCTCAAACTTAAGGAAAGTCAAAAAACTAGCTTGAAATGGACAAATACCAAGAGAATGAGGTGAGGGGAGCAGTAGGACTGCTAATTCTGAAACAGGCAGAGGATTGTGGTGATGTTAAGCTGACCCCTCAGGGAGGAAGTGGCAGCGTCATGCTGACCTGTCGGGGAGGTTGGCATTATTCCGGCAGCAGCTTTGTTTACGCTGTTTACTGGAGGAGGTGGATGTAAACAGAAACCAGCAATGGAGGAGGGGAGCAGGTGAGCTGTGGTCTGGCTGGAGGAGTTTATGGAGCTACGGTGGCTTGCTGGTTCCACTCTAGTACCTCAAATATGCCAGACATGCCAGCAAGACATTCAGTCTGTTTTTCACTAATGTCCTTAATCCAGCATGCTGCACTCACCCTTACCCACAGCGGGTTGAAAGTGGAGATCTATCCAAAGTTGCTCTTCATTTCAAAACATTTTTTTCAGAATACTCCAGAATGGCTTCTGCTAGGTCCATACTTGGCTGGATTATACTGTTAGAATTTCTAAAAGGTTATAGAAGGACCCAATATGTAGAGGAAGAGGCAGACACTGGTTCTTGCAAGTTTATTATGGTCATGGCTTACTTTGTAAGAAAGATTAATGTGGTGAGACTTATGAATTTTCAAACTCCCAAAAGTACATCATGCCAGAAGCCAATGGATGCATTAGCCTCGTTACAGAACAGGAGAGGGGGCTTTATTAACTTTTAACACATTCAAGTTTTGTGCAACTACTATTTCTGGGGAAAGAAAGATGTTATTTAAGTCTTTTTTTTTTTTAAAGTAAAATCGAAGGGATGGGTTAAATACAGAGGTAAATTTCTCCAATGTGAGATTCAATTATTATTATTATCCTCTCAAGGCATGACAACTATCCTCACGGTTGTCCATTGGTTTTCAAAACCTGCCATGTAGTCCCCGTCAGAAGCTTCCATCAGCTTCCATCAGCCCTCGAAACTGGCCAACTATTAGATAAACACATTATTCACCTCCATGGAATGCCCCAGGGCATTCTCTCGGACAGCGGTCTTCAGGTTATCTCCCGCATCTGGAGGGAGTTCTCCACCGCCCTCAGTGCCCGGTACTCATTTATTTCAGGTTACCACCCAGAATCCAATGGCCAGACTAAGAGATTGAATCAGAGCAAGTATCTACCCCAGGTGGAGTACACCCACAACGCCCATACTTTCACCAACATGGGCCTCCCCCCCTTCAAGGTAACCCTGGACTGTCAACCAACCCTGTTTCCAATGGAGGAGAGTTGGTTTCAGTCCCCATGGTAAAACACCATATTGACCGCTGCAAGTAGATTTGGGCTGAAACCACCCAAGCCCTCTCTAACACTGCCCGACGGAATCAGTGGTCCACTGACCGAAAATGGATCCCTGCCCCCCTCCCGATCATCCCCCCTTAAACCAGCTCCCTACACCATAGAGTCCATTATAAGTCCCACTGCAGTCTGTCTTTATGTT
>NW_015151904.1:146354-148610 GCF_000732505.1 Cyprinodon variegatus
AAACTCTTCAAAAAGTTCATTATGGTGGAAGTGATCGCAAACTTGTTTGGCAACTACTTTCTTATTAATTTTAAATAAGAAAGGAAGATTGGATATAGGTCTATAATTGACCAAGTCATCTGGGTCAAGAGACGGTTTCTTAAGCAGAGGTTTAATTCCAGCAACCTTAATAGCCTTTGGTACATATCTCTGTAACAGGGATAGATTAATCACATCTAAAATGGAGGAGGGGGTCAAAGTTATGCCTTATATAACTTAGCTTGATCTGGATCTAACATCCAAGTTGAAGACTTAGATGAACACAAGAGTTTTGCTAACTCTGAAAGTTTAACTGGATCAAAGCAGTCTAAACCCGGTTCCGATTTGATGACTACCTCAGATGCTGCTTCACCTTCCAGAGATAAACCAATCAAAGTTAGAGGAGTGCTAATGATCTTATTTTTAATAAGATCAATCTTATTTATAAAGAATCCCATAAAATCATTACTTCTAAGAGCAGGTGGGCTGGATGGTTCAACAGAGCTATGGCTCTGGGTGAGTTTGGCAACTGTATCAAAACTATGTTAAGGATGTTTCTAATTCTCCTTTACTAATGAGGAGAAATATGCTGCTGTTGCTTTACAAATGGTCCTCTCAAACAGCAGTAAACAGTTTTTTTTGCAGACTAGGTAGGATTCCCGTAGGCCTGTGGAGAAATATTTTCTCTCCAGCTCTGCATTAAACCGGGGAGCTAGCTTTCTATTTTTAAAGTTTTACTTTTGCAAAGGGGCTGCATTGTCTAAGGCAGTATGCTGAGAACCCCATCAATAAAATCATCAACATGTGAAGGGAAATAAACTAAACTTTTGCCTTTTGCAGCACTGCTGCAGAAGGCAAGAGAGAGAAAGAGACAGAAGGAGAGAGAAAGTGAAACAGATTATTTATAACTTTTAACGTTTTATATTTGTCTGGGCTTTAGAGTTGTTTGTTAACAAACATTTACAGTGCTCCAGTCCAGCGGTAAGTGAAGTTATGAATATTCACCAGAAAGCAACCATATTATCAAACCCCTCCATTATAACGCAAATTAGAAACAAGTGCTGGGGTCTCTTTTAATACATCTGTGTGCAGTATTTAACAAAGCCCCATGAGACGATTTCCGACTCTTGTCACATGATTTGTGTTCTCTTTTGTTCTTGTTCTTCTCTAACGTGCAACGCTTACAGCCTCTCTTCCTGCTATTGGTGCAACAGGATCATGTACACCTTCACACTACAGTCAACAGCTCAGCTCATAATAACTTGTGCAGAGACTGAGAGGTGTAACCGTGATGGGATACGGTTCCCTGGTCCGTTTCAGGGTCCAAAGGGGTTCACACAGGGCGTGCTCCACTCTGGAAACTCAGGCACTATTTAAAGTGTTTGTGAAGGCACTGGCAGTCCACACCGTTCCAGTGTGAGACCTTTGCACATCCTGCTCTCCCCTAAAGATTTACTATCACGTTCAACCCTTAGTCTATTTCCAGTTTGTTTTAGTTCTCACTCTGTTTCTGCTGTGTCTCTGTTTGATTTCAAGCTCTCTAATGAAAGGAAACCCGAGGAGCAGCTTTGGGGCTGCTTGCATTTTATTCCTACGATGTAAGGAATTGGAAACTTGTTTTTTTTTATGTTAAAAAAGTAAAGCCTATTAAAGCTCATCTATCAAGTGACTTTTAGTCTGTGGTCTTAAATGTCACTGTTTTGACTGAATAAACTGACTTGGGAGCTATAATTAGTTTGCCAACCCATTTTTTATTTATTTTTTTTGCTATTTGAAATGCCTTTTTGATCTAGCACCGAGTCCTAACTTTTTCAGGACCTGTGTGATTTGGCACCTTTCTTCTAAGTAGCTTTTGCTAGAACACTGAAGACTTAAATTATTTTTCCCACTGCATGTTCATGTGACCCTGTGCTACATAATAAACTCCGAGTTACGCATCAAAATCCATATTTTTCTGTATGTGTTTAGTAAGGGGGATGGATGAATGTGTAAAAGTGGATTATATGGTCAGCATAAGAAGAACAGTTCTACTGCAGAGCAGATTAGAAGGTGCTAATGGTAATAATCATATTTAACATCAGTTGGAGAATTTACAGATTAAGAAAAAGTAACAATTTAAGCTAATTTTCTTAGTGCTAATATCAGATTTGCTTTGGTTGGTATTTTCTATGTCTGCTTCTGTCTCCTTGAACCCCAGTGGGCCTCAGCAGATGGCCGCTCACACTGAGCCTGGTTCTG
>NW_015151904.1:149599-151150 GCF_000732505.1 Cyprinodon variegatus
TATTTTTATCCTTAAAATAAGATAATTAGATAATATGCACTTGAAATAAGACATTGTAATTGTGTTTTCTCATTTTAAGTGTAAACTGTCTTGTTCCATTGGAAAAGTGCCTCACTTATTTCCTCAATCCAAGAACAAATGCACTTATTTTAGGAAAAAATTACTTATCTAGACTTTGATTTTTTCCAGTGTATAATATGTGTAATTTTATATTCTGTAAAAGGGCAATATCCTTAATGGGGCCATCCTCCCTGTGGCCGCTGCTCTGTTTACCTCTTGGACTATTTGGTGATGGATGGCAAGAGAAAAGTACAACAAACCACATGGAAAAATGTTTGACCAGAGATGTTCCAAATATTTCTTTTATCATAAATCAGACTCTGTTTTCATACCTGATTGCTTTCTTACTGGAAACAATAACCTCGACTACTGAAGTTTAAACAGAAACAGTTTGCAACCAACCTAGGGGCATGCAAATACAGACACTCATTACTGTGAATATCAGGGTGACAATGACACCAGCTCCTCCATGAGAGCTGTTTCCCCTGTGAGTTTTATGTAAATATTGACGAGCGCCTATTTCTGCAGCTGAGCTGCAGTGCACAAGCTGTCAGCTTTCATGTTTCATTTCCTTAGACATATGTTTAAAAACGACAAAGTAAAAATGTGCTGCAAAAGGTGACAAGACTTGCAAGAATTTTTTTTTTCTTCTGTTAAGTCGGTGCAAAGACAGACAGCTTCTGTTCGTTACTCATTCTCCTTTTCTTTTGCACCAAAGCTGAATGTTAAACATGTTAGCCTCTGCGTTTCTGTACCTAAAATATCTATATCTATATATTCAATCACAGGACTGTTCTGACTAATTATTGTACAGCAAGGTTGCGTTTTTTTAAAAATCCCAAGGTGTTCTGGAACATGCCATGTTTTTTTCTGAGGATTCTGCTGATGCATTGTGGAAAACATTGTAATAATTCATAAATGAAAGGATTTAACATCCAGACACAGTGTATTCAGTGAACAAGAGAGACAGTCATTAGTAGATTATCTCTGTGCCTTTTCCTGTCATGGTTGACATATCAGTTTATTTCACAATTTATGCATCAAATATTCTGGTTGTATTATTATTCCAGAAAATCTCCAATTTACATGTGAGAAACAATCCTCAATGATTGTGATGATGCGACCGACAGCAATAAAAGGTGACAGTGTTGCAGGTGATTAAATAAGGGTTGTTTGGTAATTTATTCCAAAGTGTTGCAATGGAACATCTGCTGCTGGGAAAAACAGAAAACCTCTTTTTTCTTTTTTTTGCTTGCTGATTTCTAAAAACTTTTTTTTTTACAAAGATTGTGGTACAATACAATACAATACAACAAACTAGGGGTGGAACGGTTCACAAAATCCACGGTTTTTCGGTTCGGTTCGGTATATATGTTTATTGTTACACCGAAAAATAAAAAAAAATTAATAAAAATGAATGAAATTAATGAAAAAATCCAAAAAAATTAATGAATTGTAATTATTTTTAATGATCCGCGGGAAACCCTGGAT
>NW_015151904.1:151675-153004 GCF_000732505.1 Cyprinodon variegatus
GCGTAAATAAATCATTAATATTTGTATTTTTATTTATTTATTTTTCGGGTAAAGGCCCTCAGTAAGAGATGCACCAATCCACATATTTTTTTTAAATTCACATCAAATCTTGATCCCAGAATTTTGTTGTTTTTCGCTACCAATACTTTTCTGAAATCAGAGTTATTTTTGCCTTATTCAGGTGGGGGTGGGGGGGTTGGGTCATAGCTTGTGTGTCCTACAGTGGTGGCCATTCAAAATTTCCCTACTTTCCTTGATGGGCCCTTGGCTGGTCCTTTGCTGGTCCCCTACAGTTCCTGTTTAAACATCAAAAATATTCTTTCTGTCATCTCCTGGTCAGACCCTGTAATTCAGTGAAAGGTTGGAGTCAGGGTAAAAAAAATATGCATGCCCATGCGAAGGCCAGTGGCTGGATGTTTGTGATTTTGCTGCCTTTCTGCTGGCTGTTGACTGGGAAGGGCTATTTTGAAAGGCTGCTACTGTTGGTCTCTCCAGCCTTTGGTTCTCATGCATTTCCTTCAGTGCCGTTGTTCGTCCAACCGGATGGGAATGCCGGTTCCTGGCGTGGGTGGGATGGTGGTATTGGAGAGTTTGGCTTCATCCTTGGAGTCAGCAAGCTGGCATGACTGTGTGGCAGGTGGGATACAGCTGCCGTGCCCGAACGCTTATGGTGTGGGTATTTTTTAGGAAGTGCTCAAGCTGCCAGCCCCTCTCCCACTATGGGGGTGCTGGGAATCTCCTCCTGTATCTTGGTCCTTGTTACCAGTTGGGGGATTGGTCCTTAGACCTGAACAATATTGTATGTTTGAAGAGCATAAGTGTGAGATTTTGTGAATTTGCCCAGATGAGTGTGAATCTGATTTGTCTACTTGTGAGGTTTAGTGCTTGGCTCGCTTCCCACCTACTGGGAAGTCCTTGGGTCTGGGGCCTCGTCCTCACCCTTCCTTTGCTCCCCGGTGGCGGGGTTAGGGGCTTTGGTGGGTGCTTCTTCATCCCTTGAGATTCCTGTGCTGAAAATCTGAACTTCCCAGGCGTCCCGCAGCATCAGAATCGCGTCTAGGAGGATGGATTTCTTTGTGAAGTCTGCAGCAGCTGCTCTTTTCCCCCTTATCGATTTGGCGCAGTACAGAGCGGGCCATCTCTTTGTGACAGTAAGCTTTGGCTTTTCTGATGATGCCTTGGTCACACGGCTGGAGAATTGAGGTTATGTTCTTTGGCAAAAATTCAAGTCGGATGTTTCTCAGTGTTGTTTTCTAGGGATGCACGATATTGGGATTTTGGCCGATATCCGATATGCCGATATTTTAAAACTCATGTAGCCGATAACCG
>NW_015151905.1:0-2219 GCF_000732505.1 Cyprinodon variegatus
CCGCTAACCTGAAGTTCCACGACAATCTACAGTGCCGCATATTGACGAAAATCCCACTTTTCATGCAGTGAAAATGCTGGATGGCCTGTGCAAAAAGTATAAGGACCAACTTCCAGCCAATTGGACTCAGGATAGGCGCCTGTACTTGCTTACAAAATCAAGTCACAAACATGTCATGTAAAGAACTTCCTGGCTTCAAAAAGCTGCATCTATGGGCTATGAGATTTAGCCCAGCTGATCTATAGGTTACATGAGTAAACCTGATTTATTATATACGTTTCTTGCCTCTGATCCAGCATAAGAGAATGTTATTTGTACTATTCTTTATTTTTGATTTTTTTATTTTACAGTCCATTTTGTTTATATTCTAATTTGGAGTTTTCTGTCTGTGTCTGTATGTAATTGTGTTGTGTTAGATTTTGTGTTTTTGTGTTCTTATTTGCCACTGTACGTTGACTCGTATAGGTTAGATTACTATTCATAGTAGATAAATAAATTTAGGCTTGATCTCTACGTAATGGGTAAAACTCACCACTGAAGTGATATATTTTACAGAGTACGTGATCAACTGAACACATCTAATAACTTCCACGCTCAATTGCAAAAATTGTATGGCTTTAAAGCATTAACTCATGATCAATATTATGCAAAATTAGATCAGCATTGTTTTGAAAAATGGAACTGTAAGTGTGTTACACCTGGAAACTTTGTTGCCTTTTGAAAATCTTTGAAAGGCAAAATCTTCCATTTTCATGTAAACATGAGAAGCCTCATAAAACATCACGACGACTTATTTGCATTGTTAGCTAGTTCCGACCATAAGTTCAATATTTTAGGATGTAGTGAAACTTGGGTGAATAAAAAATCATATCTGAACAGATTAAACTTGGATGGCTATGTCTTCTACAATAGAAATAGAACAGGTAAACCAGGTGGGGGTGTGTGCATATAGCTAGACTCAAAACGCTCTGTGACTGTCTGTCATGGTGTATATATTGATGGTCTATCTTATGCTTTATCTATAGAAGTATATGTCAAAAATAAAAAATAAAAAAATATATAATTATAGGTAATGTTGCGCCGATGGCATTTTTTTGACCCAACACCTGGCTGTGCAGTATCAGCCGATAACTTTACCATACTGATACCATCTGTTTGAAATGGATGTGTGTGTGTATATATGAATAACTGCATACTACTTGGATGTAAAATAATTGCCTACCTGGAATGGGTGACAATAGTTGAATAAAATTTTGACTCTCAAAATGGTATCGTCGCCGTATTGGTCTATACTCGCCAATACCAGTACCACCATTTTAGTGCAGTATTGGGGCCCCACCCGATACTTGTATCGGTATCATTGCAACTCTAATTATAGGTAAAATATATCGACCTCCAGATGCTGACCTCAATTGTTTTATGACAAAACTGGATAATTTACTAAATTAAAAAGATTCTAATTAAAATAGTTTTATTCCCCGTGACTTTAACATCAGCCTAGTCAAAGATAATAGAATGAAAAACGACTTCCAAAATTGTCTTTATTCTTCATCGTTTTTCCCCACCATAAATTCTTATACCAGCAAAACAGAAACCTCTCAATCTATCATTGACAATATCATCATATGTACTCAAAATTTGATCCAGGTCTAATACTGTCAGACATCTTTGATCACTTTCCCATAGTTATTTTCATCGAACTTGAAACCAAGTCTGATAATCAACTTTGCAAACTTACTTCCAAAAGAAGAGTAAAAGTACTAACAGAAAAATATTGAAATTATCTGAAAACCTTAGGCATAAAATGGGGAATTCTACTGATTGCTGCATAACACTGGAAGAAGCCTATAATGCTTTAATCGATTAAATGTCTGATACTAAAATAAAGAGAAGAATGTCAAAAGCAACTTTAAAGAGTATATCACCTGGCTCATTAAGGGTATACTGAACTCAATCAGAAATATAATCTCTATAACCACTATATGAAACATCTAAATGATGGTAATAAAGAACAGGGGTGTAAATAATAATCGTTTTGTATCGATGCATCGATCCAAAAGCCGACGATCCGATGCATCGACATGTCCGCAAGATAATCAATTCATGTTTTTTTTTTTCCTCCGGTCTATTTTTATCCATTTACTCCTGGGCGTAATTCTCCCTCCCGTGCTGCGGTGCCGCTAAACCTATTTTGCCCTCCTACCGCGCTTCCTGGTTAT
>NW_015151905.1:3359-13558 GCF_000732505.1 Cyprinodon variegatus
TGTGATTTACACCCCTAATAAAGAACAGTATACTAAATAATAAACATAAATGAGATAATGTCATACGAGCAGGTAAACGGGACTACTCCACAGATCTTATTAAAGTTTCTTGTGGTGATCAAAAGCACTGCTGGAAAAAATTATGTGTTCAACCAGGGTAAAAAAAATATCTACGGACACCAAGATCAAGCTAGATGACAATTACTAACCCAATAATTATGTTCTTGCAAACAGTTTTACCATTTACCTTAATTCTATAAGTGAAATAGTCAAATATCATAAATCCACAAGGGGAAACCACATACCAACATTACCTCAAAGATAACTATATAAATTATTTTTTTTTTCTTACACCTACTGATAAAATAGAACTGATTAAAATTGTAATGAGCATTAAAAGTTCCCATACTTTGTTTTACATGAAATTGTAGATCCGCTTGTCTATTATATAAATCTCTCTCTGCTCCATGGAGTGGTATCTAAAATAACTAAGATTGCAAGAAATTATACCAATACAGAAAGGTGGTGATAAAAAAATACTTACAAAATTATCGACCAATAACCCAACCCTTCTTTCCTCTGTTCACACCTGCTCCCAATCTGCTAATTAGCCTGGTCTTTTCTCTCTCCCATATAATCTCCTCCTGTTCAGTCACTCTTGGCTGGTTTTTCGTCATTACTTTGTCCCCTTCTTGTTGGGAGTATTCTTGGTTTTTTTTTTTTTTACATTTTGCTTCTGTTAAACTTTTGACATTAAAACATTAAAGTAACCACCTCAAGCTTTTGTCTGCATTTGGGTCCTGTCAAACCTCCACCCCACCGTGACAGTATGAACCAGCCAAGAGTCACTGAACAGGAGGAGATTATATGGGAGAGAGAAACAAAGACCAGGCTAATTAGCAGATTGGGAGCAGGTGTGAACAGAGGCAAGAAGGGAGCTAGCGAAAAGGAGACTGACCCCACAGGGAAAACAGGAAATATCCAAGAACCCAAATACAATCCAAAATACCTAGGACACAAGAATCAAAATAAGACCAATGAAAACTCAAAATAAAACTTCAACAAAAACAAAACCATGATAGTGTGTGGAATCATTTTTTTCTTGGATTTATCAAAGGCATTTGAAACCATTGATTTTGACATTTTATGGCAGCATTATGGTTCAGAGGGACTGCACTCGGTTGGTTCAGAAGTTACTTATTTGAAAGGGAGAAATATAAATAACAGTAAATCTCTGCAAAATAATTACATATAGAGTTCCATGGGGCTCCATATTGGGACCACTTCTCTTTATATTATAGGTAAATGGACACCAACAAGCTATTTCTATCTCATAAAACCATGACAACCTCTAATCTATTGTGAATTAAACAAAGTTGACAATTGGTTTAAAGGTAATTAATTATACCAAAATATAAATAAAATACTTTAAAACTGTATTATATTTAAATAAGCTATAAAAATATTGAAAATGTACAAATTGATATAAATGGTAGAGAAAGTTAGAGAGTCGAGAGCATTTTTATCTTTATAAATCACAAGGCATATCTAATGAAGGAATTTTCCATATATGTCAGTCTTTTTTTTTAAGTATGGACACTTTCTTCGTTCTGAAACTCTCCTAACTCTTTATCGATCTCTATTTGAGCCCTGTATAATATTGTGATGTCATATGATATTCAGTTCTACCAGAACATACAGCCAGATTGGTTCAAAGTTTTCTATCTAAGGAAAACTCATTGACTAAAGGGCAATCCCTCACACCAAGCATGCTTGTAGCAACAGTAGAGAGAAAAACTCCCTTTTAACAAGACAAAACCTCCAGCAGAACCAGGCTCAGTGTTAGCGGCCATCTGCCGAGCCCAACTTCGGTTCAAGGAGACAGAAGCAGACATACAGAAAGAAGTAGAAATACAAAAGACAACTGTCAACCAGCTCCACAAGCGACCCCGTCCAGGAAACACACAACCAGGCAGATGAGCTCTGAGTCAGTTTCCAGGTCAGAGGATGACAGAAAGCACATACAGTTAGTCACAGTCAGAGAAACAGGACTGCACTGAAAAACAGGCCAAGCACCAACATCCATAAACAAAGGTATTGATGGCAGCAACACAGCTGATATTTATCTCCTAGATGGTGTCACAGCCAAACAGGACCAGAAGTAGCTGCTATAAGAAAAAGCAGAGAGAGCATAACATTAGAGATTGAACTATAAATCTAGCAACTCCATCATCAAAATCATCAACCTGTGAAGGGGATTAAGTAAACGTTTGCCCCCTGCAGCACTGCTCAGCGACACAGAGTAGAGAGAAAGTGAAACAGATTCTTTAAAATGTATAACTGCATTATCTGATAATGATCTGCTGAAGCGAAACCTTTTTTGGGGGGGAGGGGAACTCTGTTAAAGTAAGTCTGAAGGTAATTAAAAAGTGGTCAGAGAGGAAAGGGTTGTGAGGAAATACTGTTGCTTCTTCACATTCAATACCATGTCAGCACTGGGTCCAGAGCATGACAATTAGAATACGTGGGACTATTCACATTTTAAACAAAGCCAATTGCTTCTAAGATAGCATCAAACCCTTTAAACACAGTGTGATTTATAGAAGGGGTTATCATCTTTAGCATCTTCCATTTTTTGTTTATTTTGTTGTTATTCATAATATGACTTTTTGGAAATATATAAGTTAATTTACTTTCACACATTGCTTGTAATGTGACTTGCAACCTTTTAGATTACCAGTGTTTTCAGTCAGCTGTACATACTTTGACAGTTCTGTTGAGTTTTTGTTTAATAATGACAAAATGTAATTTAATGCTTTTATTGGCCTAGCTAAGACTTAACATGGAAATGTAAGGGTTTTTTGTATATGCTGTGACGTGTAAATTATTTGCTTATGTTATATTTCGTGTCTTTATGATTTTGTTGAATTACAAAACACTTAATAATTTCAACAATGATAATGACAACATGTCACAGCAGGTCTGTCCAGGTCCGTGTATACTAGAGATAAAAGGGTGGTGTTTTGTTTTTGTTTTAGCCATTTCCAAGTCAAAAAAGGAAAGAGTAAAACTGAAAGGAGTAAAATAAATAACGAATTTGACTTTTGACGTAAGGTGTTATTCTTTACATGTCCTTCTGAATAGGCTTAAACCTACTGAATAAATTAGACGTTTCTTGCTAAGGTGAGATTTTGCATATCTCTAGCTGAATTATCTTCCTATTTGACGGAGAGTCACACATACAGCCTCAAATCCGGCTTATGTTTTTATGAAGAAAGAAATTAAACCAATTAAATCAAACTGATATTTATATTAATAGAAGTATAAACATTTAAATAATTCTGTAAAGATGTAATACAGGTATGTTTATTGCCATCCCTTTGCCAGCTTGTGTGGATCTACTGCAGTTTTTCTACCATCCTGGGATTGGGGCAGATGGAGCCGTTGTCTTCCTCTAGCACCAAGCTCTGACTCACCTAGAGAAACCTGTAAGCACAGTGAGGATCATGTTCTTTGATTCTACAGATTCTACAAAATAAATAATAGCCAAAACTGTAAATCACATAGCAATCGTATGTTAACATTTGATCTCCCTGTTTACATTTTATCATTGCTGCACTTTAGAAATGGAAATGTCTTGAGAGATGTTCTGAACAAAATTTCATTTTGTTTACACCCTGTGTGTACAGAAGGAAAATAAAGTCAGTCTAAATCTAAGTTACTGATTGTTGATTATCATTGTCTCAAAGCCTGAATAGGTTTCGAGACAAGCATTTAGAACCTGTGACTGAATGTAATATGCTAGTTTTCCTTGTATAAAACGCTTTATAACTAATTTAATTAATCAAGTGAACCTAACTGCAATGTCTGACAGTTGGGAGAAATCTACAATATATTGACTTCGAGTCTATCTGTATTGGCTTGAATTTAAAGTGTCTTTATACAACATGCTATCAATACGGCCTAGTTAAAATGTTTTGGTGATATGGAGCATGTTAAAAAGCAAAACTTGTCTTTTTTGCTGTTTGATCAGTAAATAACACAGAGTGTTTTTGTCTTCTCAAATGCAATATTATTACTTTGTATATCTGGACAGTTTGTTGAAGCGTTAAGCTTGTTAAAGTCTGGTGATTTTTGAAAGCTGCACTTTACAAGTAAACAAAATAATGCACTTAATCCAGCAGGAAAAAGTTTTGGCTATACTTTAAATCTCCACATTTAGATTTTTCAGTGAGATAAAATAGAGCAAAAGTAAAGCAGCATAACAGTTTAGATTTGATGCAGATATAGTATTCTAGTTCAAATGGTTTGTTTCTGATAGGAAGCTAAACAGTCGTCTCTTAAAAAATACTCCACCAAATTGAAAGAATGATCAATACTAGAATAGCCAACATATACATTTTAGCTTTATTATATGAAACTGTCAAAGTTGATAATTTATTATATCCTTTTCAACATAAAACACATTCATCAGTGTAACAATAATTGAATCCTTCTTATAAGTGCTCACCAGTTTATTTAGCCTGTTCCCAAGGGAACTTGAAGGTTTTTACTTTTACAACTTGCTCTAAATTCTTGAGAATGCAGAAATTCTTACTTCTATTTAAAATAAATATGCTTGAATACTTAAAATACACCTGTAAATTTAAGTCTGCCAGGCATTTCATGTTAAGCTATGCTTGAGTTTCTCACAGCTTAGGAAATTGAACTAACCTAACCTCTTTNTGGATGGATGGATGGATGGATGGATGGATGGATGGATGGATGGATGGATGGATGGATGGATGGATGGATGGATGGGTGGATGGATGGATGGATGGAAGGATGGATGGATGGATGGATGGATGGGTGGATGGATGGATGGATGGATGGATGGATGGAAGGACAAACAGACGGACTGGTGGATGATGGATGGATGGATGCTATGTCTACTACAACACAGTCTCAAGGTTTCTGTGAAATGAACCCTAATATTTTAGCTTTATGTAACAAACCTTTGTCAGATGACAAAGAAATATACTTGAAGAAAATTGCAAATATTTGCATAAAGAAGTCTTTTGTATGAAAGACATGAAATCCTTTCTAGAAATAATACAGACTTTGATTAACATAAATGAGAGGAAAGACAGACATGCCAATTCTAGTTTCTGTTTGGATGGCTGCATTTGGGAATGTGTGCTACTAGTATGGATGGCATGACTAATCATAGCAGTATTATCTTACTGGCCATATTTTGTGGTTGTGCTTTTTCTCACAGTTCTCTTTTTTTTCTACCTTCTTTTGTTATTTTCCTTTCGGCTCCACCAATTGTTTGGCTTGCATTTAGTAATTTTTAAATTTCTTGTGATTTTGGTGATTTATACCATCATTCTCTTCTCTCACATTTATTTTAACTTCCATGAAGCCCAAGCTAAAGAAAGTACAAAGTATTGTAAATATTATTGTTATGATTTAATATTCCTTTTTGGTAATTTGTGTTAAATATTTTAAAAGCAAATAAATTGACACAACTCTAGTAACAAACATTCTCTGGTGATACCTTTAATGAAAAACTATGGCAGTCAAACACTGATTTTGCTGTTTCATCTAAGTCATCCCCACTAAGTGTCAACATTGCTTTTACTGGAAGTTTCTGGATTTGGAATAAAAAGAAAGAACAGTATTATATGAAAAAAACTGTTGGTTTTGAAAAAATGTAACCCAAAGAAAGAAAAAAAATAGGCAAACTGTAGATGTACAAAGATATGTACTTTTATGTTTTGTATTTCTATGGCAGAAACTTCAGAAAAGACTTGGGACATAAGAGTTAGCGCATATCCGCAAGTTTCCCAGAACAAACCCCCATTTCATGAGCCATACTACCATCAAGCAACTAGAATCTATTGGTATTTGGTAAAAGCAAATAGTTGCATTTTTAAAGCAAAAAACAATAAGTTAACTTCTTGATAGATTTTTTTGTGTGTGTGTCCTGTTTTGCGAATATAGCTCTGAGAATAGATGTCCCAGAGATTATAACCTAACAGATTTGCTTTCACAAGCAGACAATTATGAATGTTGCCATAAGGTTCCGCTTGATACTTGTGTTTGAAATGTTATTGAAAATTATTTAGGGAGTAAAATCGTTTACACCGGAGACAGAAAGGTTTGTGAGAAAGAGAGAGCGGATAAGAACTAATGGGAGAGAGAATGATATAGAGACAGGAAGCAGAGCATGAAAAGATAGAAAACAAAAAACAGGAAAAATAGACAACACAGACGATATACAGTATTTGCATCAGATATGCCAGCGCCTGTAGGCAGCGGTCTCATACAGCTCTCGACAATTCCACAAAATATGCCGCTTAGAAAGCTACAAACCAGGCATCGGTCCTGCATCTACTACCGCCAGCACCTGCTGGAGCTACAGTTTTTTTCTGGACTCTCGTAACTGATTAACCGCTGTGCCATCATCCTGACGGAATCATGCCTTAATTCATCAATACCGGATAATGCTGTTAGCCTGGAGGGGTAACATTATACCGTGCAGATAGAAGCATCAAACTCAGCGGTAAAAAAAAAAACTAAACTAGAGGAGGGGGGGCTCTGTGTTTATATCAACAACAACAGGTGTAAAAATGCTAGATAGTTTGCCAACTTCTGCTCTCCAGGCAATGAGTTTCTGACTGCCAGCTGCAGACTGTTCTATCTACCCAGAGAGTTCACTGTGGTTAGCATTACTGCTGTCTAAGTCCCTCCACAGCGCTACTAGAGGCCATGAAGATTCTATACCATCTCTGAGCTCCAATTAGCACACACAGAGGGCATTTTCATAATTGCTGGGGATTTTAACCAGGCTAACATGAAGACTGTGCTCCCACATTTTTACAAACATGTGGGCTTTGCGACTCAGGGCCGGATCTATCAAAGGTTTGCGTGTATAAAAACGTGACCTATTTCACTGCGCACCCTACAAAAATTTACAAACTGATCTATCAACAGCGTGCTAAAATGACTTGGTCTTTAAAACATGCTAAATAGCGCCTCTTATCCATTTAGTACTTTTTCTGCAATGAATATGCAATATGGGGCGTTTACACGCAAAAGTGCGTCTTGTGGGAGGAGAACATGTAAATATATTAATTTAGCACTCGCAAAGTGATTTATCAAACCTGAAAGCAATTTTGCTAACGGTATCTGACTCTATATTTAACACGTTTCAAAACAAGGTGCAAATGGTCTGTATGCGTAATTGCGCACACATGGCAGCGGTTATTGTCGCAAGAAGGAGACATCGAAATGAAGCAAGGAGACGCAGAGAACGCATTTTTTCACTCCGTGTGAATATTTTTGGAATGAACGAGGAAACGATCATCAAAACATATCGTTTATCCAGCATTGCCATTTTGGAGCTGTTGGGGGAACTCCGAATGGATTTGGAGCCAGCCACAATTAGAACCCACGCAATGCCAGATATCACAAAACTCCTTGCAACATTGCACTTTTTTGCATCTGGGTCATTCCAGCGTACGGTTGCAGCGAGAGCTGGGATCTCCCAATCTCGTTTTTCAGAAGTGCTGTCCGACGTTCTAAATGCCATGTCGCCCTGACGCCCTACCGGAGAACCCCGACCTCCCCCCTGCGCCTTTGGAGCAACATGCCAATGCTGCGGGGTCAGAGTGTGGACTGAGGGGGCCATGGAAAAACTCCAGTGCTGTTTTGAATGCTTTGATGGAACATTTCCAAAGCTGTGGCTACATATGACAAGAAGATAAATATTGATTGAGTATGCAATGGCCATGTCAGCCTCCTTCAACAAATGCATTTAAGTCTTTAGCACCACAACCAAGGACCCTGGTGAACAGGGAGGTTCGGAAATCACTAAAGACCCGGAACTCAACTTTCAAGTGTGGTGACAAAGAGGCACTAAGGACAGCGTGTGCCAACTTGAACGGTGCCATCAGACCAGCGAAGCAGAACCACAGCCAGAAGATCCAGAATCTCTTCCACAATGCCAGCAACACCAGGAGGATGTGGCAAGGCATACGGGTGATCACAGACAACAACACACCCTCCCCCCAGGTGGGTTTAGCTGATGCTGACTTCCTAAATGAAAAAAAAACAACTTCTTTTAAGGCACTAAACAGCACTCCAGCCGTGAAAGCCGTTGCAGATCAGGGAGAGGAGGCACTCAACCTTGACACAGCTAATGTGTGGGAAACTCTTAGTATAGTCAACCCAAGAAAGGCCCCAGGCCCCGATAACATACCTGGGCCTGTGTACAAGGAGTGTGCAGGTCAGTCAGTGAGACAGCGCCCACTGAAGTACCCAGCCCCGTGCCTAGAGAACCATCAGCGCACCAGCAGACGCAGGCAAATGACACTAGCAGGGGGCAAAGAAAGTGGAGAAGACAATCCCTGGTCATACATTGGGCCCAGGATGTTCCATTAGGTGAAGGGAACCAAACACTCCAAGTAGACAAAGAGAATTTCACATTCATCGAGTCACAATCACACAATCCCACCCTTACACCCATACAGACATACAAGCATTAAATGGAGATGCACACAGAGGGAGACACTAAAATTAACATACAGACTACATACCGACCAGTTCATTTCAGCATTGCAAAACTAAAATCTAACAAATTTCTGAACTATTTAACAAGATGACAGGATTATGTGGACATTTTTACCTCAAAGTTTTTTCTCACTCTCATGATTAAGATGCTAGAGGCTTTTGTTGTCCTCGTTAAGTTTATAAAAATTGTGGTTAGAATAAAAACAAAATTTTAGCTTTAGCTGTTAAAAACAACACTTTAGTCTATTATATTTCAGGCAAAATAACCAGCTAGATTTATTTTTTCTTAAATAAATAAATATTTAGTGACATTCAATTCAACTATAGCATCTTCCAGTCTTTACAGAGACTTTTTAGTTTTATTCCTTATGTGTATAATGACCTTATGGGAATAGCCTTATTTATGGGCTTTCAATGAGTCTTTTTTGTTGAAACTGTCACTAAAGATTTTACAGTAAGATTTAGAGAAGTAAAAAAAGGACCATTAATAATAAGCAGTCCATTAATGCTGAGTTGTCTGAGTGCTTCTGTCAGACGTCTTTTCACTGAGGCCAGATGGCAGAACGAGTGAAAGAGGAGAAAGAGACAGATGACAGGGTAGGCAAAAATGAGTAAGGTATGGGACGAGATGACAAACTGGGTGGTTTGGGGTTTCCCTGGCATTCTTTTTTCAGCTCAGAAAAACAAACCACACACACAAAGACGCACATACATTTATATACAAGTACTTAGTCCATAATCTGTCCAGCTGCTGGTTTTGCTTCAACTATAACATAAGAAAAGTCAAAAACATTACTGGCAGAAAATACGGGGGGGAAAAAAAGTTTTTCTTCAAGGTTTCTTTCTCTGGATTAAAGATGTTGCTTATATTCAATAAACAGGGCCAGCATCTTCATGGCATCACTGCAGAATATTACCTTTCTTCTTCTGTGGTGGGTGGGGTGTGCAGCCAAATATACAAAGAGGGCCCTTCACTTGACTCTATTGTGTCATCTGGAGCCTTTCATTAGGAACTCAGCAGGCTTATTATTTTTATTATTAACTGCCTGTATTTTCTTATCCTGAGGATGCCAGGCTTCAGTGCTCACAGCTGTTTCTTCTCAACATCTATGTTTTTTTCTAGCTTTAAAAAAATACTTTTAGGATGGTATTCAAAAACATTTCTTCAGTATGTCCCTGCACTATCCTCTCTGAAGAGCCTTGTTTTGAAGTAACAAGCTGATAAATTATTCTGAGTACAGCCAGCCATATAATCAATAAATCCAAGTTAGCCTGGTTTGCTTCAACCACAACACATAAGAGTCACAGAGCCTTCAAAATCAGAGATAAAAAAGCTAATCCAGCCCTTTGTAGGATTGTATTACTTGAACTCTTGTTTTTAGCAGCAAGATTTGTGTTCTTTTTATGATACAGTAAATCACAAAATACATGCCAAAAACTACCAAAAAAATCCATTACAATACATCAAATAACATTAACACAGAGATCAACATTTAAACATTTAAACAATACATACTACAATACAATACAAACAGAGATCAAGTGTTTATACTCATTAACTTGTGTGTAAACAAGTAAATGAAAAAAAACATAAATATATATATATATATATATATATATATATATATATATATATATATATA
>NW_015151905.1:13605-31111 GCF_000732505.1 Cyprinodon variegatus
TATATATATATATATATATATATATATACTGTGTATATATATACGTATTTTTTGGGTAAAGCTGGTAAAGTAAAGTAAATGAGTATAAACACTTGATCTCTGTTTAAATGTTGAAATTCTACTGGGAAGATTTATCTGGCACCATTTTATCAATAGTTCATCACTCTCTGACTTCTTCTTGGACAGCTAGGGTCATAAAGTGAATATGGAGACATCAAGCTGCTCGCTAAAAACCTGGAAGTCTGATCAATAGTTCATCTCAGGTTTCCTTGCTACATCACAGAGAGAAAGTGATGCAGCAGCTGTTTAAAGCTTCACTCTTGAGATGAAGTACCAAGCTCATAGAGTTAAGAGACATTCCTCAGTGAGGTTTAGAAATATGTTCCTTTAAATATGGCAATATGGCTCAAAAAACACTTTTTAGAATGGAATACATTAGGCAACATAGAATACAAAAAAAAAAACAACAACAGTTTAAGCTGTTTTGATAGAAAATAAAATATATTAGAATCAAATCGTTTCTTTTGAGACATAATTACTTATTGTTCATTTTTACATCCAATTCGTGGAATATAACTGTTCATCCAAAACTGGTCGCAAAAAAGCTAAAAAGTAACTACATTTGAATCAGATGATTGTGACCTTTTCAAGCAATGCAAAACATAAACCTGCCACTAATCTTAAAATATACTAGCTGCTGGTCTGATGATGGTCTGTTTTATTGATGCAATAATAAAATAAAGTGTTGAGTGATGAAAATTGAAATTCTCCTGTATGATTTTCACAAGCCTTTTAAAGAACATACAAAAAAGACTAGGCTTTTCAAAAAGTGTTTAGGTGGATAATAACACACCACACAGCAAAAATAAGGTCATCAGCTGAAAATCATAGCAGGTGAAAGAAAAGTCATTGATTTGGAGCAATTTTAAACTTAATTTTAAACCATCATTGGATTGAACTATACCTTCATATTATATAGAGCCTTTATTATCTTAAAAATGCTTTGGGGTTAGGTTTGACTTATATTGATCCAATGATCTATTAGCAACTCTTTTTCTGATGTAGATTTACTCAAAGAAAATCAACAGGTAAAATATACTGTAGAAATAACCCAAGCTGTTGACAACAGTGCTTGCAAACAGTCGGCTCGATCAAATGTGCTACTGAGATGATGATGATATTGCCCCCAGAACTTAATCCAGTCAATTTTTTGGGATTCATTGGGAAAACAATTTAGACTCTTAAATGTCCCTCCTGGAAAGATTGTGGACCTAAAGACGAGATGCTAATATTGTAATAATACATTCTAGCGCACACCCTATGGGTCTAGTGGTGTTTGTACCTTAGTTGGTTATTAGTTTCACTTGAGTAAAAAGATAACAAATGCAGTATTACAGGAGTAGGTTTAACTTATTACCTAAGCATCATTTCAAAAAGTAGGATACCTGTATATGTCTCAGCTACTAGGATGTTGCATAGATTATAGCAAGTTAGATGGGATTCAACTGACAAAGTCACTGATGAACTCTGAAAATTTATAGTTAACATTTTACATTATCAAAAAAATTCAATCTAAAGCTGTATGAAAAATGCACAATTCAAAGTGAAAAGCCAAAAATGTTTTTATGCATCTGAATTCAATAATAATAATGATAAACCACAAAAACATTTCTGAAAAGTTCAGGTAAGTCAGAGTTCAGACACAGAAACATTGTTTACACACCGAGACTTGCATGCAGCCCAGCAGCCTTTAGTTATTTTATGAATCCCAGAAGTCCCATTATCACAGCCCTACAGCCTGAACTGAAGCTTTATCACTTGTCACAGATCAGCTCCTGCACTGTGCTCATGTTTCTCTAGGCACTGCTTAGACCTGTTGAAATCTCTTTAATTTCCCCCCCATCTTTTCAATTTGAACTAAGTCTGAAAAATAAGTAGGAGATACTTATCTTTGAGGCCAGAGATTTTCAATGGGAATCTGAAGTTAGCTACTTTCCTTCTCTGTTACCACAGTCAGTGGTGCAAAGTGGGGGAGGGGTACTTGGAATGGATGGTATGTCAGAGTATTGGTGAAAAACACTTAGTGTCCATTACTTTTTTTTCTTAGGACAGCTGTCTCCATTCCCTTGTGGTTTATCAATAAGAGGATTACCTTAATAGAAAGGCCATTGCCTTTTACCAGCCTCCCTATTAGTGAGATAATTAAATCAGTCAATACCCGGTCTGTAGTCGATCAGATTTGTAAACTATTGACAAGCCTCTGGAATCTTGGGAGAAATCCATGAGCTTATGAATAATGTGTGTAGGCAATCTGAACTAATAAATCAGTAAAGCTGCACGTCTTCACAAGATAGGTCTTTCATTTTGTTACTTTAGGAATATAAAAATGTTCATCCATCTGTCAATCGTGGTAAATTTGTTTGATGCTGGTTTTTCCTCTGCAGCAATGAGGAGCAAACTGTAGCAGCCATGACTATAAAGTCATCTGATTCTGATTGCTTGAAATTTCCCTCTGTTGTACGCAGACTTATTAAAACCAAGCCTTGTCCTTCAGTTTGAGTAATAACAGGGTAATGCAGTAAGTCAAACAGTCTTGTTCTAATTATGGGCGGTTGTATGTGGTGTTCCAGGGCCTGTCGAGCTCTCACAGACATGCCCATAAACACATTGGCCTCACCACTCAGTGGAAACACACGGGACATGCATGAATCCAATGAGATTTTATATGGGAAGGACCAAATAAAGATACACTGGAATCCTAATTAAAATGGAGGATGAAATATTCTTCTTTCTATTTTTGGTTCAGAAGTGAAAAAAATCCCTTTCCTTTCATATCTGCTCTTCTCTAGACAACCACTGGGAAAAAGAGTACAAACAGCAACTAAACAATATCCTAGTGTAACTAGATCAGAGTAACAGTCCCTGTCCCGTTTTCTTTCGAAATCTGTGGTGTCTTCCTGAAAAGTGTGGTTTTACCTTTCATCTGTTTTTGAAAATGACAAAGTGACAAATATGGCCTTAAGCTTTGAACTGGCATGATGGCAAACTGCCCTCAACCAATGTTTGGTTTAAAACTGTACAACAGTTGTTGCATTCTTATATCTAAGCACTTACAAAACTTCTTCTTTCACCAGAGCTACGTCTGAAGTAGGTAAAATAATTGTTTATCAGATCAAATGGACGAGGGTTGAATTTTGTAACTTATGCTATTCATCTAACAATGCAAAAACAGCATGTGACATTAAAATAAACTTTGGTTAAATAATTTATTTAGAGAATTCTAAAACAAGAGGTTCTTTATGACGCTTGTATTTCAACACAATGTTTAAGCAAAGACAAACAAAGGAACTGGAATCATACATAAAAAAAAAAAGCTAACTTGCTATTTCTGTCTTGATTGCTTCTATCTCGTATCAAACAAATAAAAAGGTTATTGACTTAAAAATTGTTCCAGATATTTTCTGGGCATGTTCTGCAGCAAAGATCTTTCTATTTTTTTTTTTCTTTCAGTTGACCTTTCCATTGCTGGTCTACTTGTTTTAAATTGTCACCTCATAGAAAACACAAAAACAAACTGTCATATAAAAATTGACATGTGCCTAAATTATTAAGAATAAATTACTCTGAATTAGAGGATAATGGATTTAATTTGGAGTATATCTCATTTGATTTGAATTTGTTTAAATTTAAGACTTCAGAGTTGACTTTTTTTTTTTAGCATTCTATTATTGTTCAAATATCAATGAATAAATTAGCCTTAATCTTCTTATATTTTAAATGATTTAATTGTATTTTTTGTGTGTAAAGCATTTCCCCCCTCAGTATTAATATTTTAATGTGTCTTTACTGGTTCATTCATTCAACAGAGATAGAATGTTTATCATAAACTGTGCTTTCTATCCGTCTGACTAAAGATTGTTATGGGTGGAGTTTTCACACACTTTGCAAGTGACAAGACAATGTGCACCAAGGTGAGGCTTGGGTGAAAATCCAGTGCCTGAAGCAGAGTGAAAAGGAAATGAACACATTGCTTCTTTACCTTTACCTCAACCTGTCCCCACCTCTCCTCTATTTTACTCCTTCCCACTTATTCACCTCAGGCAATGAACTGATAATCTGAAAGGTCATCCATGGCCTCCTCCTACAACCCCTCCCTTCTATGTCTCTTCCTCAATGAAAAAAGACAAAACAAGCCAGAGGGAGTTTCAGTCTTCATCACCCAGGGCAGGTAACTAGTGTCTCCTCTTCTCAGAGCTTTTTTTTTTTTCCCACATGATAACTATGTCCTGAGAACTCGCTTCATTCATAAAGGTGAAAAGTTCACAATGATTAGTCAGGGAACATAAAAAATGTGCA
This sequence comes from Cyprinodon variegatus, assembly GCF_000732505.1. Lineage (NCBI taxonomy): Eukaryota > Metazoa > Chordata > Actinopteri > Cyprinodontiformes > Cyprinodontidae > Cyprinodon > Cyprinodon variegatus. The sequence goes on from NW_015151905.1 coordinate 17,962, forward strand.
CGGAAGTCATTTCTTATTTCAATAATAACCTTGTCTTGTCAAACTAGCTGAGAACATCATCTACCAAAACAGAAGAATTGCCTTGTCTGGATAATAAACCGTTTAAATACAGAGAAAAAATCCCTCGAAATGAACACATATGTTAAACTTTTATCAGTCTAATGATTTTATCGCCCGTATTATTTTATTGCTTTTCCACTATACATTTTTTATTGAATGTAGGGTTTAGATATTTATATAAAGATATAAAGAATCCTTTTCAGAAAATGAAATAAAAACAGTTTCTTTCAATTATTTTTCTCAAAAGGCAGCATTCTTTTTTTTGTTTATCTGAGGCCAAAACCGTATTTTCCACTTTGCTTCACTGTTAACTCAACTGTAATGCTTGAAATATGTTAATATCATCTCCTGTACCTGCCCACTGCCCAGGACTCTCTGCAGAGGTTCATGAGCAGTTTTCACTGCACTAACTGCAAACAATGATAAAACTTTAATTTACAGTGTGGTGGTAAACACTACAAATAACGAAAACAGATGTCATGCAAAAGAAGAAAAACAACAAAAAAAATTTTCAAAAACATGCACTGTGCTAACTAGGGGCATGCTGTGTTTGAAATTCAGCCTGGGTGCTTGGTTAAGAGAAAGCTTCAATCCAATAGCCAATTGAAGCATAGTTTTAACACACAAGCTTCATTCTTAGCTACAAGTGGCATCAAACCAAATTTCCAGATTAAGGATCCCTGAAGGCCACAGGCAATGCTTCCCTGTCACAAGATAAAATAGTCTCCTTTCATGTTTTACAGTCTGATAGCAGACCACTTTGGAACAGCAGATTGAGAAGTCATGGAGTTATTTCTAAGGACAAGGCCACATTCAACCCTCTTAAATAAATCCTACATCAGAGAACCAGAAATATTGCTGATCAGGTATGTGTCGTATCTGTTTCCCTGACAATTAATAACTTTTAAGTTTTTAGGTATCTTTGTCAAGGGGAGCTCAGGTTGCCTGGTGTCTGCATCACATGACTCACTCAGCGACCCATCCGACACCCTTAAAGGTATAGTGGAGGGTGTTCTTTTTCCAGGTGGATCATCAAAATAAATGATCCTCCTAAAAAACAAGACATTTTGCTTGAGTGATGCAAACAGCAACCTTTAAACAGAGTACGCACAAGGAGAAATGGGCTATACTAACATTTATGGTTAGTTTATTAAGATTACTGAATAAGAAAGGTGTTATAAAAATAAAATATATTGAGGATTAAACACCAAAGCAATACCCTGAAATCCTAGCTAGAACTGAAACAAATAACTTTCAGCCCATGACAAACATGTCAGAAGGCCTAAGGTTAGATTCCTCAATTCAGGTCCTCGAGGCCCAGTGTCCTGTACTTTTTAGATGCGTCTCTGCTTTAACACACTAGAGTAAAAAATTCTGTGCATTAGTAATGGTTGAATTCAATTCAACCATTTATTCAGGGGTGAAACAGAGACATATTTAAAAGGTGCCACAAGGACCATAATTGAGGAACCCTTACCAAAGGTTTGGACTACAATCCAAACTAATATCAATAGCAGCAATGTGGAAAAACATTAAAGAACTTATAGTGTTAGAGCACATTGCCATGATAAAAAAGGCAATTACTAAACACACAAAGAGAAAGAAAACACACTGCACAAAAGCTAAACATAGAAAGGGAATTCCTCTACTTGCAAGCTCAGACTCTCCCCTGTATATTTTCCTTTAACAAAAAATAAATGTGAGCCTTTTCTGTTTAGTCACGATATATGCTAATTTTAACTGATGAAGCGAATTCATTATTTATAAATTTTTGGTTTAACAATGCTCATCAACAGCCTTTACAGTTATATATGGCTTAATTCATTAAAAACACAAACATGCAATATTCAAACTCTGACATGGGATGATAGGGCTGTGAAGGGTGCATTTGTAAACTTACTCTAGCCATGTTGCTCAGTCTAGTGTCACCACTGGCCTCGATGACTCTTGTCACACTAATGTTTAATGCATTTTTGTACTGATTGCTTCCTGTATAAGTCAGGTTTTAAATATGCACATACCTTTTTTTATTGTTAATCCTTGTCAACGCCAGGCACATCGCTTCTGGCATGATTTTATTGTCTTACTTTATTTTGTTTCAATTTTTCATTATCTGGCCATCTAGACTTGAAATGCAGGTGCTTTCCAGAGGTAAAAAAAACTTTATCGGAATATTTTGAAAGGTTATGCCCATTGGTTATGGCATCAGCAATACTTTTAGTATCAAGAATCGGACCTGCTAGAGTCAGAGAATATCTATCAGCACAAAAAAGCATAATTTAACAGTGGTCCAAGAGTGGGACATGTGTATGTATACTTCGTATGTCTAAGCTGCTCATTATGCGAATTTAGAACAGCCTGAATTATCTGGCAAAAAAATAAATAAATACATGGCTATAGTATAAATAGCATAGAAGATTATGCTGGACCAGGTTTTACCCGAAACAGTATATATTTTTAATTTCTTTCTATTAAAGATAATAAATTATTGCTCCTTTAAACAGACACACAAGATGGTTAAACAATTAATAAGAAATGGTTGGATAGCAATCTGCAATACTTTGTGTATGACTGATTGGGCAGAAATAGTTTTAATTAGTGTTCTAAATGAGATCATTTTCTTTATCTTCTTTATCTTTCTCTTTCCTACTCCTGTTTTTTTTTGTTTTGTTTTTTGCCTCACTTCAAATGGACGCGGCATGGAGTGTATCTAGGGGAATAATGGCAGCACAGGAGGAGAGGTGAAGGAGTGATGGGGAAGATATTCAGTCTCTTACCTCTGTTATTGATCCTTCACATGCTTAAACAGCTGTTAAATACAGAGATGGCCTTTTAGAAATGATTATCCCACAGTCACTTTGATGCTCCCTGTTGTGTTGTGCCCCTATGAGATGCATATCATCCTAACAGAGATAACATCCTAAGCCATTGAGTAAAGAGCCAGGGTTGGTCTGGAGGTTTTTCCATGGGGTAACGGTAAAAATTGGACTAACTCTGTGAGCCTGATGATCTAAATAGACCTTGTGCAAAATAAAATGTTTGGCTAATGACACAATAGTTGACTTTCAAGTTGTGGTGCAGGATAAATAAGTTAATTCTGCAACTGGAAGTAGCTGGTTCAAATTCCATTTCAATCATTATGTCTCTGTGCAAGACACTTTACCTGCATCACTTACTGATGGGGGTCTGAGGGCCTGGTGGTGCAAGTTTACGGTAGTGTTGCTTCTGTCAGTGTGCTCCTAGCCTGCCACCATTGATGGGTGAATGTTTAACTTTAGGGTGTAGTGTTAACTTTTGACACTACGCATTTGTTTTAAGTAAACAATTATTGAAGGTTTTTCAAACTTCACACAGAGTTAACAGTTTAACACTTTAAAAATATATATATTTTAACCCACTCTATTGTAAAACAAATTGTAATTTTAACCCACTCTAATGTTGACCAATGCAGACACTTTCTAAAACATAATTAATTTAAATCCCAAGAAGTCAGATTAACACTTTTAAATTTGCTGTGTGTGTAATGGCTAACAACTCTCATGCCACATATGATGTAAATTTTATTAGTTTTCTTTTTATAAGTGTCTTAGTCACTCCTTTTGAGTCATGGAAAAAATGCTGCCCTGTGCCAAAAAGCACTGTTAGGATGTGCCAGCCTATCTCCAACCTTCACAAGTTATTTCACGGAACAACTCAGCATCATTTTCCCAGTGAATGTCCTTGTCTCAATTATTTAACCTCAATTCTCTTTAAACCCCAAAGTATGTTTGTCTGCAACCAAAACAGGGTTGACTGTTTAACTTCCAAAAGGTCACTTCCCCCTGTTAACTTCTGTTAAATCTTTGGCATGCCTTTAAATGAAAATACAGCAATAGCACAGACTTGCACAAGCATGTTGTGTAACAAAGTCTTTCTGCCTTCAGCTTTACAGTCATAAAAATCCACAAAAACACAGATAAGAATTTATATCATGCAATCTTTTTCAGGTCATAAATAATACTTTATCACCACATGAACATAACACTATCAAAAAGGGAATGTTTAGTTTTAGGACTACTTAAGTGCATTGTGAAAAATGCATTGTCAACAAAAATTATTTAACTGCATATTTGACGCTTTTTTTTTTTCAAATAATAGTTCAACAATTGTAATTGCCCTTTCCACTGTTCATTATTCCTGTATTTTAAACTTCTAAATAACCTCTTTGGTTATTTTGTCATTTCACGTTCCCTTTACTGTTTGAACAGTTTTTAATGAGGTGTATATTAACATCAATAATGTGACTTGACATGTATCATGTGAAGTAAAATGAGCAAATGCAAATAAGCCTCTTATTTGGTCGTACTCAACTTTCACAGGGTAAATTGACACAGAAGTAGTTAGAAAAATAGCTAATGAATATGATATGGCACTCTTGTTATGTATATGTTTAAAGTTACATAGTGGGCAAACTACATGGGTGTGACTAAATTTTACAGAGGCGTGCAATGTTTATATCAGTTTTATGGTAAACAGACATTTTCTCCACTGTTTCCTTTATGAATTATGCAAAAGCCCATTTTAAAACAGGAACATTTAAGCACGAGAGGATAAATTAAGAACTCATATCCTTCCACAACTCTGATTCCATTGTTAATACCGCAATATGGATGAGGAACCTGTCAGTGGTTTCTGACACAATAAATATTTAATAAACTGAAATATAAAGAGGATAAAGGTGCATATTGTGCATTAAAATTGAGAAGAAATAGACATAAAGCACTGTGAAAGTAACATGTTTGTATATGCCAAATAAGGTAGCATTGGCATTTCCAAAATTATTATTGGTTTTTTTCACATAAAGCATCTCCTGGGATTATCCCCCGAAAATATTTGTGTGTGGAAATCTGTTTTATTATGTTAGACATCAGACATCCTAACAAGATGCCTGAGCCATCTCAACTGGCTCCTCATATGGAGAAGCGGCGGCTCTACTCTGAGTCCTGCCCGGATGACTGAGCTCCTCACCCTACCTCTTAGGAAGAGTCCAACAAGGAAACCTAATTTGGGCTGCTTGTATCCAGGATCTCATACTTCTAGTCATGACCCAAAGCTCAAGACCATTGTTTAGTGCAGGAACGTAGATCAACTGGTAAATCGAGAGTTTTGCCTTTTGGCTCAGCTCTCTCTTTATGACTTTGGACCAGCACAGCGCCCGCATCACAGCAGACTACACACCAATCTGCCTGTCAATGTCCCACTCCATCTTCCCTTCATTAATAAAGAAGACCCCAAGACACTTAAACTCCTCCACTAGGGGCAGTACATCCTCCCCAACCCAGAGAAGGCAGTCTACCCTTTTATGGACTCAAGACCATGGTTTTGGATTTGGAGGCACTGAACCTCATCCTGGCTGCTTCATATTCGGTTGTGAACCGTCCCAGTGAGAGCTGCAGATCACACCCTGATGCCAATAGAACCACGTCATCCATGAATAGCAGACACAACACCTTGCCTGTGCCTAGAAATTCTGTCCATAAAAGTTATGAACAGAATTGTGACGAAGAGCCAACCTTGGTGGAGTCCAACTCTCACTGGATACGTGGTACTCCATACTCCTGGAGTACCCCTATTTATAGTGGGGGTGGTGTGCTGCTGACCTTGACTCGGGACGTCATGTGTCGGTGGGTGGAATACTTTGAACACGTCATTAATCCCACTCAACCTCTTCTATCCAGGGGGCAGAGGTGCAGTGCTGAGGTCGCCGAGGTAGTCAAAAAGCTCCTAGGGGGCAAGGCCATGGACGTGGATGAGATTTGCCCTGAGTACCTTAAGGCTCTGGATGTTGTGGGGCTGTGTTGGTTTACGCGACTCTGCAGCATTGCGTGAACATCGGGGGCACTTCCCCTGGATTGGCAAACTGCAGTGGTGGTCCCCCTATTTAACCGGATGGTTTGTTCTAACCCAACTACAGAGAAACCACACTCTTAAGCCTCCTTGGAGATTCTGGAAAGGAGGGTCTGCCGGAACAGTAGAATCTCGGATTCAGGAGGAGCAGTGTGGTTTTCGTCCTGGCCATGGAACACTGGATCAACTCTGCGATACCAAATAAGCTTTTTTATTACTGTTACAAAAAAAGAATATCTTGAAAGGTATTAGGTGTTATGTTTATCAGTGGCTAATATAAGTAGAGCCTTTTAATGGTTATTTCTGCCCAAAGTTGTTTATACATGCTCAGAAAAAACAAGTTGATTTTAAGTGGTTAGTTGCTGGGTACCAAAGCTATGTGTTCTGGTATCCAGCCCACAATCAGCTGGTTGTAAAGCAGGGACAGCTTCTAAAGAGGAATAAATCACCCCGCTTTAGTGCTTGTTCCACACTAAAATAATTCCAAACAGGAACTCCCACTTTTTCTCTTTATGAACTTTATGACAGTTAATTTTAGCTGTTTTAAATGTAAAATTCATTAATGACAGTGAAAAGTACATGTTGTAAGGCAGAAGGCCTAAAATGTGATATGTTTCCTTTCTGTCCCAGTGTTTGTTGTTTTGTTCAACTTAACTAAAAATAATTTCTTCATTCACTTTTTGTTGCTTGTTTGACATTTTGCAAAGGATCTGCATGGCCAATAGAGATATGACCGAACTTACCTCATTTATTATCAATATAAAAGGAGCTTCCATCTGCTTGCCAGTTTCATCTCAATATGGTGAACCTAAATTTTGCCAAGAAAGTCGGAGTACTGTATTCACTGTGTAAGAACTGAAGAACACCGCTAGAGTCCAGTGGTAGGACTGGATCACGGTCACTTCCAGACCAATTTCCATCTGACCAGAGCTGTTATCCTGCTTTTAAGGGAGGGCCACCAAGAAAACAGAAGTAAAGCAAAGGAGGTGCTCTGGAGTTCAGACAGGAGCAGCAAGAGATAAGAAAAAGAGGCTGGGCAGTGATCCAACGACGGTTGATTGGGACCAGTTTTGAAGTGTCAAGAGGATGAAAAATATTTTAACAGTTCTTCTAAGGGTTAAATTGAAAGGCCTTTTCTGAAAGCCACCCACAAATATTTGCAGAGCATTCCTTACTTCTTCTTTCTACACTTTCATCCTACATCATAACAACATGCAGTCCCTGTTTAGTTGAACAATGGGAATTAACAGAAAAGTTTTGATTTTCTTAATTCAAGTGAAATTTACTTTCAATTTGCTCTAATTCCACCATTGACATTGCTACAAAAAAATTGTTTTTTAACTTTGCATCATAACACATTACTTTGCACCTGAAAGTGCCTCTATATACACTAACATGTAAATCACTTGCTCTGGTTTCAGTATTCGTGTTTGTGTCTCACCATTATTCCAGAGTTTCTAATAACTCTGTAATAATTAAAGACAAAGTTAGTAGTTGTGGAAAAAAGCTCCTGACTGCAAGAAACGGCCTCTTAATGTTTAATCCAAAGCAGGTTACTTAAAGGTGCCCAGTCATGTACTGCGCTCATACCAAAAACACGAAATACAATATTTTTATATTGTTAAAAAGCTATATACATTAATTGTTTGTCGTTATAGTGTTTACTTAGTCCAACTGAGCCTTTTACTTTTTCACCACACAGCATTAACAGAAAAACATAGTTTCATGCAGCCACCACCAGTGCTTACTGGCAGTGCTTACTTGCACATACATTAACTTAGAAAGTTTGGCAGCTTTACCTGCTGCTCCATTGAACTCCACCATGTATGTTGTTTCTGAGCTTTACTCATCTTTAATCCCTCTTGATATTAAATGTTTTTGTGTCTTTTTATACTTTGAATCGTCTTTGAATTTACCTCCTTCTTTTCAAAGCTCTACAGGGAGATACTTGGCTTCATTACTTCTCTATGTACTAACTGCATGCATTGCAATACCTTACTTCTGGTATTCTGGTAAAAGTATAATAATGCAAGTGCTTTTTTTTAATACACAAAAAGTGTAAACACAGACATAAAGTATTATAAATCAACAGGTCACCCTAATTTCATCAAAAGTTTATAACTAGATTGTGCTTTTACCATAGAAATTCATAAAGTCACATTATTTAAATGGTGCCTTTAAATAAAACCCAAATTTTGTTGTAAAAACATAAACAACCAGCTGCAAATGCCAAAAGATTAGTGAAGTTTAAACGTATGGTGTGGTCTGCTCAGACGAGGTCAAAAAACAAATATCCAATTTGTAACATCATTGCAACAGTAAACTTGTTGCTTATTATGCAGAAACGTTGCCTATGAACTGCCCACCTTCAAGTAAAAACATTCTGTTTGTATATGAACTTTATTTGACATGAGGCAGTTTCCAACTAAACCATTACCTGTAGGAAAAACAATCAGGTGAGCGTCATCATGTCTCAGCAATGTAACTTCCCAGTAATCACCAGGAAGCTAAAAACATTTGCTGTACTTTAAACAATAGGCCTTGTGAATGTAATGAAAATATTTCATCCTGTGGTCCCATGGACAAATCGGTAATGCAATACTCTTAACCTGCTTTGTTTTTGTTCTGACAAAGAGAGAACGACAGTGTGGAAAAAAAAAATTCAACACTCAGGCAGGTGTTTTTTTTTTTTTCAAAGTCGAAAGCTTTCCATGCATTTGTGGGAACTTGTGAGACCAATTCGGTCTCACCTCTGAGCTCGTGCAAAGGAAATAGAAGACTTGAAAGTGTGTTTTGGTGTATATGTGTGTGTGTGTTGCAGTTGTGGCTTGAGGGTTTAAAAAAGCAAAAAGCTCTGGAATTCTCTCAGGAGATCATCCATCATATGCGAGACTGCTTGAGGTTTTGCTTCATTTGGGTTCATAGGGGAATTATAAATCTAGAACACTGAGAACAGCTGTCAATCCCAGGTTCTGTCATATTAATTCTATTTGGGTTACATGCATTTTTTTTTTTTCACTTTGAGGGGTTTACAACAAATATCATGCAAGATGCAATTTACATCTTGTGAATTACTTGATTACTGTGATGACTTGTAACACATGGAGCAGAGCTGTATGCACTTCTCAAGTGGACTGACAGTCACAAATATATTTGTTCACACGGGAACACATTCAGAAAAGACAATACCTGGCCTAAGGGTGTAAATTTCATTGAGACATTCCTAAATGTTTAACGCTGGCTACTTTTTCTGTGCTAGGTGAGAAAGATGACATCCAACAAGACTTTCCCATGCTTTAAACAGAAACAAATTGTAGAAAAAAAGGAAGTGAATCACACCAACTAGCTGTTATTAAATAAGTGAATGACAAGCATACTTGTGTTGGACATAATACTAGCTTAAGATAGATATACAAATTATTTGTTGTTTACTTCTGTTTTAGGATATCGTTCCATGTACTTTCTTAGTGCTTTTTCGCATGCTGCACAAACATTTTACAAAGTATATCAGACGAGTGGGCAGCTTCTGCAGACTGGAGTTTCATCCTCCTGTGGAAACCAACTATGTCTGAGACTTTCAGCCTAAAACATCTGTTGTAATTTCTTTCAAATTGAACTTTTATTACCTGGTCATTAAAGTCCCAGGAATGGCAAAACCAGATGGGTTCTTGCTGACCTTACAACTGCTTCTTTTTTATGGTGTTGGTGAAAATTGAACCAAAGGAAGCCATGCACGGTATAAAATTAAGGCAATCATTCCCACATTCCTGAGACATAGGGGGTACTGAAGGGGGTGAGGAGGTGTATATTAGAGCTGGGACTGCACAGGAAAGCATTAATATGTACATTATTTGTGTGGCTGTATGTGTTTGCAACATCTCATTTTTTTTTCTCAGTAAGGACTCAAATATTTCCTCTTTATTCTTTTCTGTACAGAATCGTACATTACACTGTCTGCAATGTGTAGTTTTCTCAGTAATTATAATATAGGCACATTGCAGGCAGTACATCTACCCTTGCTGTGGTTTCTGAATTTTTAGACTGTTTGTTGCCATTGAGCTTCCTTCGTTGATGAATGCACCTCTACTGTCACTGATGTACAGTTTGATTTAGGCTCATTTTAATGCTTACTTTGAGAAAACTGCTACACATCAGGGAATAGTATAATAGCATTCTATGTTCCTGGATGTTGTCAAGGACTATCTTCATGAGTATTATAGCAGCTATAGGCTACTATAAAAAAAAAATCTCAAGTGCATATAGGGCCATTTTTAAATTGCTGTCAGCTTGTTGACTACCGGGGGTGAGGATCTAGAGCTGACACCATCCCACAATCACCTGTGCTGTCCCCACCACTCAGAATAGGTTTTTCCTACCCTGTACAATGCTCTGCTATACCACATTGAGACATGAGACCCTATTAAGGTTTTTAGGCAGCCTATAAGGGAGTCCAGTTCGCTTTATATTCCTAAAAATATAGGTCATTGTTGGACTTTCTTTACCAAGTTAGAGGTTTTCTTAATCAAGGAAAGGTCAGAGGAAATGTGTATGTCCAGGAACTTATGCTGTTCACAAGCCTTATGATTGGATTATTGTTCATTTGGCAGTCAAACACTTACAGCATTAACTTAGCAGTCAGTTTGCTGCCATGATATGTTCTCTAACCAACTTGAATTGTCCGCTCTTCAGTGCCAGATATTCCAAACGATATTCCAATAATCTACGCAGCTTTGCCTGAAACTGCAGTCCTGTCAGCCTGGAACAGAGAGCACCCCAGCAGCTCCATCTCAGCAGTGGGGATGTTGCTATCTAGTCCTGCTTCTTTGAAGACAGCCATATGGCTGAAGAAAATCCTCTTTCAAATTTAATCAAGTTTATGGTCTTGTGACCTAAAGCTAGTAATGAGAAGACTGGGCAGACCCAGTCAAACAGAGGCCAACCTGAGACCTTTGAATCATGCTGAAGGTCTGAAGGTGTTAATATAGTATTGGAAGTAAGGCAGTTTAACCAGTACATATTTGCACATGAAGTCTATCAGTGCTATTGGTTGAGAGGTTGAAAGAAAGTCAAAAAACAAATATTGGACTGCCATAAATCAATTCATTATACAAATCCTATGTACGTACCGTGTTCGTACACTACTGAATGTAGTGTAAAGCTCTTTGGTCAAGTTCTCTGACATCAAAAAGCTCTATATAAATACAGGCAATTTAAAATTGTGTGCATAACTGCATAGATATATCTTTGTCTTTCCAGGAAGAAATAATGACATGCTAACATCTTAAATTGCACTTTTCTTTTTGTGTTGGTTTTTACTGGGAGAACCTGTACTGGAATTTCTCCAAAAACAACAAACAAGAGCTCACCTGCAAATACTGTGGTTAGTTACACTTTTACTAAAGGGCCCCTTCCTTATTAGCCGAGGAGTGCTTTACAACTTCACAATTTTTATTTATCAGCAACTTCTTTTAAACTTTTAGACTTGTGGAACCTGCTAATTCAAAAAGAATCATCTGGTTAGATAAAAGGAACATGCAAAAATATGTTGATGAAAGCTGTCCAAATGGATGTTGCTTTATTAGTGTTGTCGATGTATACAGAAATGACAGGGGTGGATCTAGATACAGCTGAGGTTTTTGGAATGGAGGCAAAATGTGACAATTGTTATCTTAATGAATATTTTTTGGCATCTCTGCTTCAAATTCAGCTGATTACATTTGACATTAAATTTAACTCTAACTCACATTACGAATTACGCTTTTAAAATATATCTTGACATGAATAGAGAGAAGAGGAACAAATACATTTTCCCGTGGTTACTGCTAGATTGATTAGAGAGTAATACTTAAGCTTATATAATGTAAAACTCAACCATAGGAGTTATTTTCAAAGGACAGTTTGGTCTCAAAAGAAAAAAAAATCTAAATGAACAAATGGAAAACAGAAGAAAATCCAGATGCTTCCTACTAGGAGATAGGGGCCCCTGGATGTTGTCAGGAATACAACAGTGATGTGAATCATATGGAGTGGCATTCAGTTGCCAGACCCAAAGAAAACTGTAGAATTCTTGGGTTTGTGGACAAATCAGTCAAACAGTTGCTTTCACCATCTTATTCAAATAGAATGGTCCTCATTAGTTTATGTCAAACAACTTTGCAACAACTTTTTTAGATGGCTTGTAAAAAAGCACCAGTTGACAAAGGCACATTAGTATGTACTCCACTTTCTTTACAAAGCTTTTAAATTCTGTTATTTAACATGGCAAAAGTATATTATGGTGTGTGGTAGATCTAAAGAGTAGGGAGACAATTGTTATCTTAATGAATATTTTTTGGGAGAAACAAAATGCTAGACAGAAAACAAACTATATATATATATGATAAATCTGTACTTATTCTAATTTTATGCACCTTTAAAGTACAAGAAAGTGACCTGAGCTGGTGTTCTTTTGCTAATACACAGTATTGCTTTGACTTATTTTGAATGACATTAACTGATAAGGTCATATTTAAATCACAGAGATATTGGATAAAATAGTATTTTCACTTTAATATCCTTAACAAAAAACACGTTTTTTGGTTTAAATTTTGCCCTCTGACAAAAAAGCTGTGAATTCTTTTTGATTGCAAAACAATAAGAGGAATATGGACAACACCGGTTGACAGTAACTATGTGTCAGCAGATTGAGAGGCAGACAGCTGAGACCCAAAGAGGAAAACCAAGACAATGGTAGGTTTTATTTCTCCCCTTACATTCCACTCAGTCATGAGCAGGACTACTTCACCACTTTTTAAACCAAATACACACATGTTCAGGCCTGGGTATTGTAGAGCAATAGTTATTGTTTCAGTTTTTGCCATCCTTTTACTTCGTTATTGCTTTTGGTTTTTTTTCTTTTCATTTGGTAAATATGGAAACATGTGGCACAATGGTTCTAAGTGTTTGTATTGTCATTACATTTAATTGTTAAGGAGATTTGTCACCAAAGCTGCTTCAAGCTCAATCAATCTAAGCAAATCTAATAACTATTTGGTGAACCCCAAACTATCGTAGAGAAATGAAAACACTGTAATAACTGAATTAACATGTGTCTACATTTTTGCCATAAGGTGTGTACACTGCAGAATCCTTTCTAAACATAAATGTTTAAGTTGAAGTTGAAGTTACATATTTATATATTTGTTAAAAGAGTTTTCTCTATCAC
>NW_015151905.1:31121-48576 GCF_000732505.1 Cyprinodon variegatus
ATAAATATATACACAGTACTGTGGCAATCCTTCTGTTGTTCGTGCACAACTGGTCTTAAATTCCCCACTGATCGGTCCAGAGGCTGACCGACACACATTCAGAAATCCATGGTTGGATTATCCAGATATTTAAGTTGAAGAATGTCCCAACGCAAGTTGTTTTGGATGAAGAGGTGAATAATGGAGTGTATACCTGAGTGGTGAGATGAAGGGGGGAAATGATACAGACCAGTCCAGTGTGGAGTGATTCTTAAGGCTCTCCTGGCTCCAGCCAGTTTCCAGAAGCTCGCCATCTTTTTCCCTAAAAAGGGATCACCTGGCCTGTATTAAAATAAACAGGACCAGTAAATTTCCAGCCGGCTAGTTAACTAGACTGTTCCAGTTTCACACAGAAATAAATGCAATATCTAATCTATCAGACCAAATAAAGAACATTTATCTCATTATCTTAAAGTTGGATTACAACAATTAATGATCACACTTAGCATTTGCTGCCACCAACATGCTAAAACAACAAACATTGTGCTCTCTACTCACCAATTACAATAATAGATGAGAGTATGGCAGCTCCAAGGCTCCAAACTCACATGATTTCTCGGATCTACATGATTTTTATATTGTGAGGTTAAACAGTGCATTACAAACAAAGAGATAAACTGATTGTTTGGGAACACCAACCTGTAGCTCCTTTGTCTCCAGCTCTCCCCCTCACATCAGACTAGGGAAAGCTGGAGCAAGCCTAAATAATTGCCTCAGGTGTGTCAATTGGCTGCATGCACTGTGTGACTGACTGTCACTCTAACCAATGGGGCAGTAAGGCGGGACTAAGGGCAGTTTTCACCCTGGGTTACACTGACATGATAAATATACGTAGAAATGCATTTAAATAGATATCAGGTAGACACCATGCGCAAAATAAATAGGAAAAAAAAGTCTTTTTAGTTTTGAAAACTTAATGGGCAACAATCCATACGCTCATGCTTAGTACATTTTAGGGCTGCAGTGGGGCCAGTGCCCATCTCCAGCAGTCTATGGGTGAGAGGCGGGGTACACCCTGGACAGGTAGCATGAATTCCCTATCCATATTAGACTTAGACAACTTTTATCATGATTTTGTATACACAGAGTATATACAAAACGAAATTTCATTTTGTACAGCTTTCAAAAATGTCCATTCCATATAGTGCAGCTGTGATCAAATGTAAACAATATATCATAATTGATATAATAAACATAAATCAGTTATTCACAATAATAGTAATAACTGATAAAACAATACCTTTTAGACTAATGTCTGGTCTTAGAGACGCATTTCATTGTAAATGATAATCAGAAGAAAAACTATTATTCTTTGTATTATTATTCTTATGCACATTATATTTTTGGTGATGGAAGTGTGATGGTGTGGATCACTATCTCAATTCCATAAAAAACAAGCCTTGTTATCTTTGATGACAATCGTCATCCAAAAAGATATTAAAAAGAGCTTCTAAAAGCAGCTCTAGTCCTTTTCTTCCCTCTAAGGAACCAAATCTACTGACATGTTAAAGCCTTCTCTTACAGAGAGGGGAAAATTCCAGTTAGAGATATTGGAATGGAGAATCTCATGCTGCCTGGGATCTTTTGTCCCTGATGAGTTGTGCAATTATATAATGATCGCTGGTATAGTTACTATACTCAAAGTCATACCTCAACATGTGTAAACTTTAATTTAAACATTCCAAGTGCTGTTTGGACATTTTGCAGATATTTTCCTTTAACAAAATATTGACATATCAATTAGAATGCAAATCTTGTCATGCATTATTGGGATACTTAATGTTTGCATCATGTCTGGTTTGTCAGCTTTGATTTATGGCTATATATATATATATATATATATATATATATATACCGGTAGATATATATATATATATATATATATATATATACATCTCTATCCTTATCTTTGCTATTGATTTCTTTTTTTTTCACCTAAGACAGATCTATGCCTTATGGGACACTCAAACAATTGTTGGTAAAAAGCAGTGTTTAACCACAGATATTTCTGCTGGGTACACATAAAATAACAAAACTTCTGTAATTAATTTTTTGTCTTTAAATAGGGTATTAATATCTAGAATGTTTAAACATGAATATATAAATAACAGGACAAAAACAGACATTGCTCTCACATACTGCATGTTATATGACTTTAATCAGTTTATAAGCTGGATTAGAAAAAGCAAATCAAAACTAAGGAAAATATTGAATTATTCATAATTCTTTGAAGTCATAAAACCCTGATACATGTAATTTTTCCTTCAATGTTAAAAGGCTAGTCATGTCAGTGCCATAACAGATGTGAAAAGCAGGAATCTTCACCCAGGTGCCCTCACATATCCCATGTCTGTTGCTGTGAGAATGACTTCAACCGACCTTCCTGTTATCCCTGCTCAAGAGGACCTGTTTCCTCCAAAGTCCCAGTTCTTTGTGGCCAAATGGGCATTCTCAAGTTACAGAAAATACACAGAGACAATAGTAAAAATTCTAGGAAAACATGATGCAGATATGAATACACACATATTCAGTGGATGACACACCTGCACCACCTTTCCTCCATTTTAAGGGAACTTTTGGAAATGGCGGTTACACTCTAACGGACATGAGGCAAATACTGATTTCCTGCTCAGCAGGTGTTGATAAGACCCACATCCATGCAGCCTGTTTTGCTAACCTTAAAGTATAATAATATATAAGGCTAAGTCAGCATAAACCTAGACTTACACTTAGATTCATTTGTCATTTTGTCTACACGAGTGTATACAAAAATAAATTTGTAGACAATTTTTAAAGTGCAGCCTTGAAAAACAGTAATAAAACATGAAAAAGAAAAATAGCAATATAAACAAATGACTATATATTTACAGTTCTAAACATTCAAACTGAAACATAGGTTTTGAGTAAACAATTACATATTTGTTTTTTATTGCTTTATTTTTTAAACCAACTTTCATACGTTCAAATTGAAGTCATCGATTTTTACCTAAAGGTCACAAACATCAATTAAAACAATTCAAAAAATGATAGAATATGTATTGCAGCTCCAATATCCAAGGAAAATATTAGCTTATAATAGTGCTATAACAAGATAACAACAAGATTAATGACAACAATATGTGATTTAATATAAACAGCATTAGGGTCTAATTTAATAACATGTATGAGAATAATAGCATGTGGAGAAGTTACTTTCCAAGTAATTTATTTTTTTTGGCATTGTTTTAAAGTGCCATATATTCAGTCAACACTGTACATAAAAAAAAAAAAACTTTATTGAAGAAAATTATTGAATGGGGCCTGTTATGGATCTCAAAGGCTCTTGTTCAACATTCTAAAATAGGGTTAATAATTAAATGCGAAACTTTTACTGTTAAGGATCGTTTTCTTATCATGTTTACTTTTTTTTCCTTATGCAAACGAGATTCTTGTTTAAACACAATTTCACACTTGTCAACAATTCTAGAGCATTTCTGTAGTAAATGTGCTGGATTTAGAAAGGGGAAGGCCAATACACCCACACTGAGAAACAACAAAGACAACTGAGTCCTGATAAACCTGTCAACACCTTAAAACCTTGAAGCACAGTGTGGGAACTGTTCATATCTGCAGCAAATACAGAGTATCCAGCATCAGTGAGTCTCTTTGAATAGTTGGAGGCTCACTGCGCAATCAGGCGCACAGAAGAAGCTCTTAACCAAACAGGATTTAAAGCTGAGATACGATGTAAATGGCCAAAAGCTAGATAAAAAGAGGGCACGCGCATTCTCAAATAAGCTGCGTGTTACGCGGCGCGCGCCCCCTGTTTAGAAGTAGGAGGAGGAGGCGGAGGGGGAGGAGAGGAGGAGGAACCGAAAATCTTCGCTCATTTACTTAACACTTCCCCACCGCCGGGAAAGCAAACACTCCTTCTGGGGCTGCAGAGGAGCAAGAAATACAATCGATGCCGACTGAGCGTCTGCAGAAAAACCGTAACCTGGAGCCTGCAATCCTAGAGCGTCTGTTGTGTTTTGTTTTTCATAATTTCTTTACACACTGAGGAGCTCCGAGACAACAGGAGCGCTCAGTTCAGGACACTTTAGAGGGGAACTCCTCATGGCACGGTGCGCCAGCGGCTCTGATTGAATACCGGACTGTCCCTGCATTTGCTTAGTAGTAAATAATGGTGAGTTATTTTTCTGATACCTAGAGAAATATTTGTCTATTAATATAGTCATCGCGCTTACTTACTTGATTTCTTTTTTTTTTTTTTAAATAGGTTTGAATTTAAAATTATTCCAATACGTTGCCAAATTTACCTCTGCATACTTCAAAAATGTTGAGGTATAGCTTTTATATTTTATTATAAACGAAAATCTTGATAAAAACTTGAAAACTCTGAAAAGACAAATAAATATATATATATATATATATTTATGGCCTATGTATTTTATGAGTTTCACATTTTGTATTGGCTTGGAATTTAAAGAAAAAAAATGTTTTCTTAGATTTACTGTATGATATATTTAACTGTAATGTAAGTAACCCCATTTTGCATCTAAAAAAAATAATTTGAATTATTATGGGAATTTAATTCATAATTAATAATAATGATAATAGTTTGCTATTATTATTTTTGAAATTATGTGCGATATTGCGTAACAATTATGTTTATTCTTCAGTCAAAATTATTGAGAGTTCACTTAAAAAAAGAAGGAAAGCTCCAAGGTTGCACTAGTAAAGTGCTTATTTGACCCTTGGAGTGCTGTTTAAAGATTCAGGGTAGAAGTACATGAAGGGCCTTCACTTTTAATTGAACTTTTTTGTTTTTCTTGGTTCTGGTTGAATCACTGTGAAACTTTCTGCTCGCTTTCTGCCTAACTACAGAAGATTACACCCAATTCCCTAACAGACCTCCATCAGGCATCATTAAAGGAAATTAGGGGAGCCACACTTTTTTTCAAAGCTGGTATTCATATTTATTTTTTCTCTTTTCAAAGGCATGCTTCATGGCTTCAGACCAACAAAACTCCTCTGCTTAGCTGCTTTTTAAAATTCCCATTCTGTCATTTTCCTTAAACTGCAGAGTCAATGCTGCATATTAACGTTCAAATACAGAAATTAAATTCAATAAAATCCTGAATGCAATTGTTAATTCATGTGAGCTTAATTGCATATTTTTCCAAGATTGTTTAAGATCACCCTTTTATGTTATGTAAATATTAATAGTCACCAGGCCATTTGTTTATTTGCTAGGAAGTAAAGACTGGTTTGACATTCAGAATTTTCTCTCAATGTTTGATTTTCTTCACAGAATTTTTTTTTTTTTTTTTTTTGTCCGTTTCAATTATCTGAACCAAACCTTTAGAGCAAAAAGAGAATATTAGTTAAGATAGCAACTATATCATGTTACTATTCTCAACGGGCTGTAAATCCTACAAAACCTCCTGTATTTTAAGCCCCACAAATAACATCCAGGGGTCTGCTGGAGGCTGCCGAGCGGTGTGCTCAGACCACATACCGAACGTGTGGGCTTGACTGTGTTTGATTTAACACTGTGGTTCCTCTCCTAATAACACCAGGCCCCATTTCTGGACTGCTTCTCGATGGCTGACCCGAGGCCCTCTTTAGTTGATCTCCCTTTTTCTACCCTCAACCTTCATGGTTCTTATTACCCGGTCTAATAAATTGTGAATAAGCAGCAGCCCAAAAAGTCCTGGGATATGGAGAATTCCCCATCCTGTACGCTGAAGGCACCTCCCCTCAACCCCCCTAAGAAAACACAAATTAATTCCAAACCTCTCTGTAGCCAAAGGTTTCTGGAATGATAAATATTTTCATAGGAAGTTCTGCTCTTCCTGACTTTATCTTGGTCGATTTTATTATATCCCTTCACAGCTGCTTTGGTCTTAATGTCTCCCAGCTCCTGTGCATCCCTCTTTTTTCCTCTCTCTTTTCATCCTTACCTTTGTCTCTGGCTGGAAGTCTAACAGTTGTACCTGTATATATGCAAAGTTACAGAAAGTTTTTCAGGCCAAACTTAATTGTAATAGATATATATTTTTTTTTTTTTTTTTGCAATTCTGCTTTTTAAGTTGTTTTATTTCTGCTGTAACAGATACTCAGTTCAGTATTTTTGATTCTCTGACTTTATATTTAATAACTGACTAGAGTATAGAGACTGTAATACATTAATTTAGCTGACAGAGCGACCCAATTAGCACGGTAATTATATCAAAATTACAAAAAACAATTTGTATTTAAGATTTAAAAAAAGCAGACCTTTCCTCTGTCAATATGCTCTATCCTGATCTCCTAAGTGGAAAAGTTTTAGTTTCGTCTTGTTTAATTTCTTTAAAATAATCTTCTTTAAGGAATCTCTGGCCATCCGATTAATTGAAAAAATAATCAGCAAATTAATCTGTTTGCAAAATAATTGTTAGTTGCAGTCCTAGTTGAGTACGTTTGTGTGAGTGTGCTGTGTATGCTATTTATGGCTTTACAGAGGACACAGTTTTTCGATGATTTTTAAAAAACTTTTTACTCAATGAATGACGTGAATAATGGGATATAGAGGGTGAAGATTCAATTACATTTAAGGGAAATGAAGTGAAATCATCCAGGAGAAACTGAGATCTTACATCTTAACCTCTTGCAAAAAACAGACTATAAACGCTTTAACAACTACATAAGAGCCCGTCTTTACTGCCAGCCAGTGGGAGCTGTCGTCTCAAGTTATCAAAGGATTCTGCAAACCTCAATATTATTTAAGATGGCTCATTACTAAGGAGAAATTTGTTACATATATATATATATATATTTATACACAAAAGAACTGTTTTCTATCCAAACAACGAGGAAATATTGTGTAGAATTAAAATATAAAACGCTTTTACAGAACGCCAGCTGATGTTTGACAACAGTTGAAAGATGGTTATGATTGATCAAATGAGCAAGTAACAGCTGAATTTCAACATGTTTGTTCAGAATGAATTTAGACATGATCTTCAGGTGAAAAAGAATTCAGTTTTTTACTTTTCTTGATGATCAACCCCATCCAGTTTTGAATATATGAACTAACTGCCCTTTCTTGGTGTCGACTAGGAAGCCTTGATTTAAATAAAAAAGCCTTGAACTGTTGCATGTTTCTCAGATATGTGCAATAACTGGCACAGTTTCATCACAAAGGGGGAGAGATCATATGACACTTGTTGTCCAGTGTTTTTTTTTTTCTCAGAGTTTCTACAAAGAAAGTAATTTCCCTAAAGTGTTTTTTTTTATGTCCATTTAGTCCCCAGAGCATTCTTGGTGTAACAAACTGTTCCCATTGCTTATCTCTGCTCTCTTTATTTCATTTTCATTATGTTAAAGCCAAACACATCGCAAAGCTCAAATGACAATCTCTTTGTAACTATTTTAACTGATTAATCTTCTTTATTTAGTGAAAATATTCTTCTATCAGGTAATGTACTGTAAGTTCCTCTTGCTTAAAAACTGTTCTTCAGTCATACTCTTCTTAATACTTGTTTTCTCTGTTCTCCTAATGCACAGTTATTCACTTATTGTACTTGTAAAGACATAATTGGACCTCACTGTGTCTGTAAGGCCTCTGAGCCTCACCTACCTGTGAGTTCCGTCTGACCAGCTGTTAGCAACTAGGGCGGCCAGTTGCCGTCCCGTGCAAAAAAGCCTGATTGGGGGGCGAACCTTTTCATCCTCATGAGTAATAAACTACAGTCCAATGGGTGTGTGTGTGTGTGCCTCTGTGTGTGAGAGCGAGTTCATTAGAGAAGGCAGGAGCAGTCAGGCGTGTGTCACTTCTTAATGTGCGAGCGCATGTTCATCCACCCTCCCATCTATGGACCAGATGTTTGTTACCTGGAAGCCAGACCACCATCTGACTGGGGTCAGCCTAGTCCTCCAACCCCACACCCTCTCCCCCTGGCTGGTGGGAGGTCTGCCAGCTGTCTCTCTCCCTGACCCCCTGTCCCGGGGCACTGATACTGAGAGAGAAAGGGTCTGAGCCATAGAGTCCACTAAAATTTCTCAATAATAAATTATGCATTTAAAAAATAATCTGTTTTTTTCTATAGTTTTTGGATATAAAAGGAAAAAATGGTCAATAAAAACTGAGTCAGAATGTTTGGAAGAGGAGATGATGTCTTTTTGTAGGTAATTTAGCTGTGAGCAAAAAGTAGGTACTTAAGAAACAGACAAAGATTGCATAATAAGATTTTGGTTACTCTGAGACACAGAGAGGGGCCCCGGGACTGAAGCAGTCTTTTTGGAGGAGTTACCCAAGTGAAAAGAAGTCCATCAGGTCTGAGGGTAAAGTTACAGACTGCAGAAAGAGGAGACAACTGGCACACCGCGGTCAGAGATTAATTGGACATCGTTGTTGAAACCCTTTTTTTCTGGAATAGGGGATGAATAAGGATGACTCGATTTAGAGACTCAGGTGTGTGTATGTGCTGCTGTTTAGGCATGGTAAGGATGGTTTGAACTCGGGTTAATGCCAGGTTTGTGTATGCACTAGTAATGATTAGGTGTGGCGTTTCTGTCATGGTAAGGGCATAGAAATTGTTGTGAAAATTAACAGAATTCAGTGAAAAACACAAATAATAGGAAGATGACAATATGTGTGCATGCAGGTGGGATTTTTGACCTGTCCAGCTTCTTTTATATTATTTTCAAACATTTAACAGATTTTAAAGGAAGTGCTGGAAATTTAAATAAAGACAAGGCTCAGCACAAAAGGCTTTAATCATTTAAGCATCACCTAACTATATAAAATCTAACCTCTGTCTGATAAAATTGGAAATAACAGTGATGCTTTGTATGGTGGAGTGGGGGTGGGGAAATACTTTAGAACTACCGTACCAGTTAAACTGGCTCCTTGTATAATGGACCCGTTTGTCACATATAGAAGCACTAATTTGACAGTTTACTGTTCTGAGAAGGCTGTTTAAAAATATTTCAATTGGAAATGAAAATGTCCTTTTTTTTTTTTTTTTTTTTTTTTTGTGATTATTTTAAACCAAAAAAAGGTTAAGTTTTNGTACCAGTTAAACTGGCTCCTTGTATAATGGACCCGTTTGTCACATATAGAAGCACTAAT
The DNA here is from genome assembly GCF_000732505.1 of Cyprinodon variegatus. Taxonomy (NCBI): domain Eukaryota; kingdom Metazoa; phylum Chordata; class Actinopteri; order Cyprinodontiformes; family Cyprinodontidae; genus Cyprinodon; species Cyprinodon variegatus. The sequence goes on from NW_015151905.1 coordinate 40,258, forward strand.
TTGACAGTTTACTGTTCTGAGAAGGCTGTTTAAAATTCTGTTCATTTAAAAAAAAAAAAAATTTTTTTTTTTTTTTTTTTTTTGGTTGTGATTATTTTAAACCAAAAAAAGGTTAAGTTTTGACAGATTAAGATGTGCCTAAAAAATGCCCTCATCTATACAGGAGCATGTTTTGTTGCAAAGTGGGGAAAATGTTCAGAAACTACAGACATGGCACAAAATGTCTTTTTAATTGAGGGCAGACAGAGCAACTTTGAATCAGAGTGTAAAACAGATTCATAGCATTAAAACGATGTGACAGCATTGTCCTCTGTCTGTTGCACCCCATCAATGCAAAAGTGTACTACCCACATTTATGGTGTTTTGTACATTTAATTACAAACATTCCTTTTTTGTTCTTTTTTTGTTTTGGTTATTTAGATTTACATGTTATTTAGTAAGGCTTAAACATCAAAATTGACTTGCTTAGAAACTGGAAATGTTATATTTAATCACAAATTTGCAGCATGGTTCATTTATGCAATTTAAACAAGTTTATTATTTGGGCTATTCTTCGCTCTCCTCTTTTTTAATCTATCAATCATATCATTTGCAATGTTGCAAACCCAAAGGACATCAATTTAGTTATATTGTAGATATAGTTTTCAGGTCCAGTTATTATTTGGGTGACATTGCAATAAACCCGTATGAAAGGTTCAAGGCTACTAATGACTTGGGGAGCTTTTTTCATTGTTGTCTAGTTACCACCTCAAACTTCTGTTTATTTGATTATTTAGTTGACTGAGCAACTTTATTGTTCACACATCTTTTAACGGTAGTTGTTAAATGTTGCCACAGTTTTTTTATTTATTTAGACATGGACTATTTTAACACAAGAATAGGATTGATCTATCCATGTTCCTATCATGATGTTGTCACCGTCGCATACAACTTTAGAAATAGTATGTTGAGAGAGAAGTTTTGTTTTTCTTTTTGTTTTTTCTTACACAACATTTGCATTTAGATCATAACATTTATTTTGTTTTTATCAGACCAGAGCAAGTTCTTGCACTTTTTGCTAGTTCAGGCTGGTACCAGGCTTTAGATGAGACTTCCTATAGTTTTCTTTTAAAAATGGCCCTCTTTTTGAAACGCTTCCAAGAGGACCAGATTAGTGGACTGCATGAGTAGCTATTGTCCTATCAAAAGTTTTTTTTTTTTCTCCATTAGGGATGAACAAAATTAATCGGATTAATTGATTATTGAAATAATTATCAACTAATTAAATAATCGATTAACCGTTAACTGGAGTATAGAGACTCTAAGATATATCTTTAGCTGACACAGCACCCCACCTTGAGCAGCAATTATACCAAAATTGTAGAAAAAAATCATAAAATTTTGCATTTAAGATAAAACAAAAACATTTTCTGTCAATATGCTCTATCCATTACTCCTCAAGTTGAAAGCTTTTAGTTTCACCTGGTTTAATTTTGTTAACAACCTTCTTTAAGGAACGTTTTGCTATCCGACTATTAATCGATATTTGAAAAAGTAATTGACAGATTGATCGATCAGCAAAGTAATCTTTAGCCCTATTCTCCACCTGATCTTTGTAGATCCTTGAGTCCTAAAATGCTCAGAGCTTATAAGGTTTGTTCTAATAATCATATTTTTCTCTACAAATTTATCCTGGGTGTTTTGGGTGTTTGTTTACAAAGATATTCTCTAACAAATCTCTGAGGCTTTTACAGAACAACTTGATTAATGCTAAGATCAGATTGCACACAGGCAGTGAATGGATCAGTGAAGGCCCCTGAAGGCAACAAGTTTACAGGCTTTCTGTTGGGAAATAGAATTGAAAGTAGAATAATTGCCTACGTGCACCATACTATTCACATTTTCATTTGTGAAATATTGAGAAAACAATTCATTCTTTTCCTTCTTCATTTTAGAGGTCGGTCTATCATGTCAAATTGTATAGATATACTTGAGTTTGTGGTTTTGTGGACAAAATGTGTGGGGGGGCAATCATAATGGTGTGAGAAGCTGAACTGATTGGTTCTCACATAACATGTGGTTTAGCTCCTAAAACACAAATTGAACTTCAAACCAGAGGGCTATTATGTATATTTATATTAAATGACCCCTTTTTAAAGAAGGTTTGTGTAATTGTTAGCTGTTTTTCTGTCCTTTCCTTTGCTATTTAGATATATTAAAAACGGTGAATCTCCACTATTCCGTTCAACATATTAAACCCTTTTACACCTTCCTTCTAGAAAGTGTTTGTTCAGTAATCAAACGCTATCAAATTCAGAATATTCTTTCTTTTGTCTATCTCTTCCCTCACTTCATGTTTATCGAACTAGCCTTGCTGTGTATCAGCTGTTTGTCAGTAATGTTTAATGATAGTAGTTCTTGGCAGATGGCACCATTTTCTGTGCACAAAAAACCTTGAATGTGTCCCATGGACCCAGATAGTGCCCCCCTTGTTCCACGGCTTTTATCAGCAACTAAAAAGAGACATCTCTGTGCAACAGTGATTCAGCCACGAACCCCCCCCAGCTCCCCCAGGCACTTATAGTGACCATCTTAATTAGGGGCTCCAGGTGGGGTCCCATATGGTATGATTATAGACCAGCAAGTCACCTTTTCAAGATGTAGATTGACTGTTCCTGTAAAGGTCAAGCTATCAGACTCTCACTACAATGGGTAATATGACTCTTTAGTCACATTAACACAGATTGTAACCCATTTTAAATATTAAATTGCAATTGCATGCTTATTTAGATGAACATGAACAATACCATATAACTTTAGCCATCTAAATAACTGAAAATGAATGAAGGCTTATTGTTTCCCTTGTAACCACAAGTTAAGTTATGACGCAACCAGATTCTTGTTTTGTTGGTATGAATAAATACATAAAAGAGTATAAGTATGTATAAGAAGGGCCCCTCTATCAGTTGTTGACCTTTTAGTGACAAATCCACATATGCCAGCTTTAAAAAACTAAAGCTCAAAATAATTTTTACCTCCGGCAGATTTTACAAAGATGTTTCTTCTGATCTGAAGTAGCGATGGGAAACTTTGTTACTGTTTATTGTTACAGCGACATGTTTTAATGTCACAGAACTTTTGATTTATTAATACAGTGATTCAATTTACATAAGGATATTTGGACTGGTAGTTAAATGAGTGATAATAAACACTAGTATCTTACAAAAGGACACATAATACATACATAATGCTACTGGTGTCCTGAACTACAGCATCTTATATTTTATTTATTATATTGTTCATATTATTATTATTATTTATATTATTATGTGCTAATTGTTCCTTTTTTATTCTTTCTTTGTTGTTTACATTTTTATTAGAGCAACATTTCTATTTGTGATTCTTCAACTGCTGTGATGTCCCAACCATAAAAAGTACTGGCCAAAAAATGGATATGGATTTTATTTAAAAAAAATAGTTTTGGTCAAATAAAAACAAATAGATACATTTAAATCCAATAAATGTAGGAATTATATTTTGGATGAAATGTAAAACTTAATCATTTTGATTTAAACAATTCAACCATTCCAGCAGTTGCTATGTGTAGTCACCAGGTCTTGCCTAAACTGGTGATACAGGCATAACATCTGTGGTGTTGAGTCATAATATTGAGGACAGTAATTTAAAACTTGAGATTGCTGTAATTGTTGGTATTAATGTTCCTTCTTGACACGAATATCTACAAACTGCTGAAGGAAATACTTTAGAAGTGTATGCATTTTATCAACAGAGTTTGTTTCATATGTGCCTTTTTATTTACTCATGCTAATGTGATATATATTATAATAATCTCACATTGGAGATATTTACTTATGTATTTAACCCATCCCCTTCGGGAGCAGTGGACTACCATCATGGGGTGCCCTGGAAGCACTGTGGTGTCAAGGGTCTTGCTCAGAGACCCAGAGTGCCAGTCTTTTGGAGTGGGGTTCGAACTCCGAACCTCAGGATTCCAACCTCAATGCCCTAATCACTAGGTCGGCACTCCCCACTAATAAGCCTAAGATAGATAGATAGACAGACAGACAGACAGTTTAGTCACTAAATATACTTGGTTAAGTTGATGAACATAACCAGAGAAATTAAGAAATTGAATAAGTTCTTTTTTTCCCCGTATGAGTTAAGCTTTGCCTTTTTCTTTTGGTTTTGTGATTATATATTGTTAATCCTCATCATAACATATATCCCCACCTGGGGATCATTCAGGATTATGCAGTTATCTTTTTAAAGTTGAATTGTTAGTTATTAGATATTTCTTTTATTAAGTCAATCTTTATTTGCACTTAATGCACAACACGCAACATAAAAGGTAGAATTCGATATCCGTGAAAAAGCCAGCAGTCTAGCAGATCCCTGGAACCCAGGTAAAGCTGGTGGAACTGGCCTTGTTGCCCCCTGTGGCCCCCTGTGGCCCCGCTGAGTTTGCTTTAGCTTCAGTTTCAGATCTCAGCTCTCCACGGTTCTGCTGAGCTCCCCTTGTCTCCCCTTCAGTATCCCGTAGTTCCCATGGCCCTGGAAGCCCTGCTCTTGAGCCCCACCCTGAACAAGGAAGCCCAACTGCTAACACACGCAGCTTTTAAAGATGTGCATGTGTGTCCTTATTCAAATTAAAAGAATAGTGAATGATCACAGACATTCTAGGGTTTTTAAACTTCCCCAATACTTTTCTGATTCCTAAAAATAAATAAAAAACTAAAGTTAAGGATTAATTCTGTGTTGTGTTTAAATCACTAGATTAAAACAAACTTAGTTTTCAAAATAAAACTTTACTCTCCTAAAATGAAAATTTAAAAAAATCAATGTTTATTTGTATATTTTTTAAATCCTTAAACTTTTTGTCATTTTCTGAGTTTTTTGTCTCTGCTGCTTCAAAACATTTTGTCTCAACATTTCCTGACTTAGGCGACTGTGGCATCGGATGCAGGAGCTTGTCCTGCAACTCGAGGGTTTACGGTTTCTGCTCCGGCTTTCTGTGTTGTTCTGTCCTTGAGCATGACACTTCACCTGTATTGCCTACTGATGATCGTCAAAGGCGGTGCCTGTGTACAGCAGCCACGCTTCTTTCAGTGAGCTCCAGGGCAGCTGTGGCTTGCCATTGCGTGCATGAATGACGTGTAAAACACTATGGTCAAGTGTCCTGACTTGAAAGAAGTGCAATAGAAGCACAGGCCATTTATCATTTGTTTCCCTATTCTGGTTTTCAACAATGTTGGAAGGTGGTTGCAAAAAGTAGAGGAGATGCTGAATGCAATAACCAGAAAAATCAAAATTCCTAAATGTATGTTGAGCATAGAAGGTAAAGTGGAGGGTTTTTTGCAAATGTTTGAAAAGACCCACCATCTCCACTTCAAAAAACGAATGCACATGCACAACCCTGTACCCGCTCTTGAGAGGGAAGGCCTATCAAAGCATGTGCGAGCATGCATCCTTGTGCACGCTCTGTTTAAAATTTGCTGTTTGCATCACTCATACAAGCTTACTTTCCAAAAGAAGATATGCAATATTTCCACTATGTCAGACTCACAGCTGGTAGGTAAAAATGAGTGCTAAGTAATGCTAAGTAACTTTATTAAGTTATGACTGCCAGGACATTTCTTTCTAACTGGAAGAGGACATTTTGACAAACCAATGATTACTTTGGCACAAAGAATGTTTAACCCATTACTCTATTTGGAAGAAGGTAATTTGTAGGCCATGTTGTATAGTTGGTTTGAAGCAGGGACTTCCGTTTTCTCACCCTGTTATTTCACTGCATTTCCAAACTCATTTTACTGTGGGGAACAAAACTGCATTTCCAGCATTTCCCATTTTATCAAAGCTCCGACATGCTCCACAACAACCGAGAAATTTCTTCTTTCTCTGGTGGGAAGAACAGAAGCTCAGCCGCCAAACTCAGATACGCCCTACAACTGTAGCTTGAGTCACATGAGCAAAAGGGGAACACAACATAAAGGCAGAGGGGGTATTTTTTGGGTTAATGAAGAGGACAAGAGCAAAATGCTTTAAATTAGAAGGTTTATCAGTCAAATGTTGATATGTTCTGAACCCCTCTGCCAACTGATCCTCAAATATAAATTACATAAAGGAACACTGTATGAATTTCTGCAGCTGAAATGAAGAGGTTTGTAAAGGGTTTGGGCTTTTTGAGTGTTCTTTATGACTATTGACTTCTTCTGAGACCCTCGATGATGTTAACGGATAACAAACAGGGAAATCAAACTTTCCGGACTTTGCTTTGCTTGCTTTATTAATTCAAACATCAGTCAGTTTGATGATTCTGGAAAAACAAGTCATTTTTATGCAGGTAAATCCAAAGTAACTGCTAAGGTCAGTCTTGGTGACCAAAGGGTAGCTATAAGAATGTATACTTTGTTATCTTAACATAATTCTTTAGACTTTTTGCACCACATATCAAACTTATTGTATGTGTGTAATTTTCTTTAAATCCAGGTTTAGCATAATTCATAGATAACTCTCAAATATCTTTTGATTTGGAAAATCAGTAATAAAACAGTTTTAAAAAAGTGTGTTTTGTCCATTATATATATAGAAACGTGGCTGAATCAGAGTCCCTTCAGTAACTTAAATCTACAAGGAAAATAGCGGAAAACTACAACAAATCTACCATCAGATCTTTTTCTGTTTAACAAAAGCTCTACTGTTCATACTGGCTATCAGTATACTATTGTTCCTATTGTTTGAGTTCCTTCTGTTGCTAGATAGACTGAATACATATTTCTAAGAAGCTGAGAGTACAGGTGCCAGACAGGACAGTGAGTCAACATTTTACTTGAAACAAAACTTAGAATTTGTCTGTCGCATTAATCTGCCAAAACATTTTACATTAAAGGGATGTTTAAAGTTGGGCTGAGTTTCCCTCCATACACATACAGTGTTTACCTCTTAGGGCCTAGATTTCTGATTTTTTATTTTTTTTTCTCCTGCTTTAGGTGCCTCAAAACTTATGAAACAGGAAGGAAAGCCGGTTTGGCTCAGCGAACTTCATACCTGTGATACCCCGATTGTTTCCACAGGGGAGTTGATGACTTCAGAGGAACCTTGAGTTAAGGTTAACGGGATAAAGAAGATACAGCTCTGTCAATAGGAGCAGGTAAGGGAATAAACAAAAAACAAATACAAAGCAGACATTCTGTAGTGCTGTCAAACCAGATTAGTGACCTTTTATGAAACCACATTGGAAAAAATGATTTAAAATAAACTTATTGAAGACAATGCTTCTTTCAATGATGAGGAAGTTTATCAAGCCTGCCTAAAATTTTAACATTTTCTAGACAAAAAAGCAGTTTGTATGTTTATTTGTAATTTCTGTGCTTACTTTACACTTAATGCTCTTCTTACTGACTGCTTTAATTCAGAGCTTTGTTTATTTCTATTACATAAGTCACAGACTTAGAAGGGAAACTGAATTATAATCTTTCATGCAATACATTTATGTCATGTTGCTTTTAAATAGAGAAATTAAATAAAAAGAAATCGAGTTTTCTCCCTCTCTTTGTTGTGCTATAATAATCTAATTTTATGTCCTTTTCTATAGGAACTAAGAAATGGCTGCATATGGACAGACTCAGTACAGCCCTGCTCTTCAACCCGCAGGACCTTACACAACGTACACACACCACACACAAGGCTACAGTATGCCCTCGTACAGTAAGTACAAACAAATCCGATGTTGTGTTTAAAAAAAATTGGGTTTTATTTCGAAAATTTTTCCCTAAGATTCCAGATGTTGGGGCAATGATTGACATCTGTGTTAATGTAACTTCTTTTGTTATTGACAACAAGACATACAAACAATCCACAGCTTTGTGCAGCATGCTGTGGAAGCAGTTTAAAAGAAATTTTGTTAAATTATGGCACTCCATCACAGAATAAAAAGGGAAGCATGAGGAGGACATTTAGAGTAAAAAGGACCAGTTCTACTGAGCTGTTCTCCAAAAGTCTTCTGGATCCATGAGATATGTTTTTGGAAAATGAGTGACAGGCCTTTGTCCTTTTAGCTATCAGTGATTTTTACCTTCCAACCCATCCAATAGATCCTGTTTTTGCCCTTTTGTTTTCTCTTTCCTGCTCGACCGTAAACACTTAAACTTTACCATGCAAAGTACGGCCTGCAGTACTTTAAATGGACATCTGAGTTCATTTCTTACCTTTCAGATGAGAACGCTTATAAACTCTTAGAATATATATATATATATATTTTTTTTTTATTTTTTTTTTTTATTATTATTATTATTATATATATATATATATATATATATA